>NC_133484.1:312964-416609 GCF_025370935.1 Choristoneura fumiferana
AAAGTAGCTGGTTACTTTTTTATTCTCTCACATTAACATATTTGTCAATCTTGTATGTCGTTGAGTACGTGGCCGTAAAACGACAAAGTATAAAAGTAACCAGCTACTTTTGATGCTGACTGTACAGCCAAACCAGGGTGGAACTTTATAGTACTAATACCATCTTGACATTCCATTTCATTCCATTCTCATTTGCTAAAAAAAAAACACACAGTGAAATTGTGACTACAAAGCCTGAGGTCCCGGGGTCGATCCCCGGCCGGGCTGATATTTGTATGAATAATACGAATGTTTGTTCTCGGGTCTTGGATGTTTCATATAAATTTAAGTATACCCGTCCGTTGCCTAGTATACCAGCAGCAAGTAAAGGTAAAGCAGTAGTAGTACAAGCTTTTGTTTAGTTGGGGACTAGGTCAATTGGTGTCAAGTGTCCCATGATATTTATTCTATATATTTTTAAAAGATACCCTGGTACGTGTTTCAGTTTCTCGACTGTACACAGCACACGACCGTCCGACACACCGCCCGACCACCCGACAGCAGATCCAATTAAACGAGGCGACGCAGTTTAAAATAAAATACGTCGCGATCCGCGAAATCCGTAGCGTTTTATGCAGCCTAACAGCTCTACATAAATTATTACGGCTTACCCGGATTCCAGTTTATAAAGCTCCCATTTTTTTTCGAACTGCACGAGAATATAAAATTTTATGCGTTTCATTTTTCAGTCAAAAAGTTGTGACGCACGCGTCGCTACGCACTACCAATACGGGTCCTTTGTTTGAGCTAGAACTGGTTTGGAAAATCAAATTCGCATTTCGTTGACTCAGCAATCCGACGGATTCAGCATTTATAAGTAATCATTTTAATTTTCACGTATTTAGACTTACTGGTTAAGATTTTGGGATTTTACTCTTATAATTTATTGAATCAGGCGTTACTTTGCGGAGGTCCATATCAATGAACTAAAATAATTTCCTTGCTCACCCGCGACCTTACGATAGCTAAGCTTATGCAAAATATGCGTCCCTTGCTACGGCTTGGATCTAATTTCAGCAATGGTAGTTAATAAAACATGCCTTGACAGTAAATAAATAAAAATCAAGGTAGTTTTGAAGGACGGTTAAAAATTTATTAATAATTTGTGGGTAGTTTTGTTTTGTTTCATAAAACGTATGTGGGTACTTGGGGAGTTACAGTGACAAGTTAAAACGGTGGTTGTGGTTCGTTAGTCTAACAACTGGTAGCATGGTGTACGGTTGTGTCACTCTGAAGATGAGCTCTGTTTGAGTTCGAAACGCGTCAGTGTAGTGTGGTGGTGGTGATAGATGGGTTTGTGTGATTTGTGTGTGTTCTTACAGTGTGGAGGTGGAGGAACTGCATGAACACGCATATTTTGCATAAGCTTAGCTATCGTAAGGTCGCGGGTGAGCAAGGAAATTATTTTAGTTCATTTTTACTCTTATCCCGTGGGAATATCTGGATAAAAAGTAGCCTATTGTACTCGTAATGTTGCTACTGATACTTAGGCAGTCAGGCAGGTCCTCTTTCCTTTTGAATGTTTGGGGACTACTGTGGAGTCTTCAATATTATCTTTGACTAGCAAATAATTCAGTTTTGAAAATATAAGATAACTATTTAAGTAAATTTTCTAAAAAAAACACGAAAACACATGTGAGTACATAAGCAAATGGCAATGGACTCAGTCTCAGTATAGGGTCCATATCGACTCGCATTATTGAAAGTCCGAATCTAATGTTTGTCAGAATGATCGATTGTCGTAACTCTATTTTCTCTGAATTCAATGATTGTACAGAATTGTTATAAAACAAACCTAACCTATAGTTTTCTATAGGACGACCATTTAAAATTTTCAGAAAAATTTAAGGCTTCAGTGGAAAAAAATATGACAAACGATGTTTCGGACAAAAATTACAGTATGACTAGCGAAGAGTGCGAACTTTGACGCTCCCCTCATTATAAGCTACGTCCAAAAAGAACTTTACTTTTATGATTGGTTTTTTGGAGTCTTTTTGTATTTTTTATTTCGACTCCAAATTTGTTACTTTTACGGGTATCCCGTGAAACCATACGTAGCGTACCATAAGGTGCGTAGTAGAAATAAGCAATCTGAGATATGTATGCATAGGAAAAATTCGTGTCTAGATTCCTGTCCAGCGGTGGTGTAGGGGTTATAGCACGCAGCACGGATTGCTGAGGACCTGGGTTCGATTCCCAGCGCTGGTCACTCTGTATGGTTTTTCTGAGCATCTATTTTGCAGTTTGTATTTTCGATATGGGAACTTTACTTTTACTTTACTTTTATGCTATTTCTATTCTAACTTGCAGCGCTGATTTTTAGCTTGCGGCCCTGTTTTGATAGTTTTAATACTTTTATCTTTTGTTTCTGATTTTATTTGGGTACGTAGTTTACTATTGTACTTTTACAGACACCTTAGACTGTACAAGCGGCTTTCCAAGGATAGTCTAGGTCAAAGATATCTTAACACCTTAGTACATGTCACCGTATGCCATCTGACAATCCCATTAATATTCATAAATGCAAAAGTTTGTCTGCTTTTTTATTCTTTTCGTCTCAACCGCTGAACCGATTTGGATAAAATTCGGTAAACAGACAGTTTGAGTCCCGGGGGAGGACATTAGGATATATTTTTTTCCTGGAAAACCGCAAAGCGGGATAGCTACAAACGAATTCTACGCTGAAGGAGTCGCGGGCAACGGCTTATTAAAGTTCAAACTTGAAGAGACGGCGACAAGGTAATAAAGTGTACAGATATCCTTTGACCTTGACTCTATAGGCGGAGGAACTACCTCCAATAATCGAGTTTATTCAACTGAAAGGTCGAACAATAGTCGAGCATCCCGCGGATAACGATTGCTTTTCATTAAGGCACGCGACCGCGGCGCCCTCTGTCGCGTCGCGACGCAAACTTTTTCAATTAGTTGACCGCCCTTCCGTCCGGCGCCGATGTACTTTACTACTTCAAATTAAATTAGTTCGCCAAAATGTTCCACTTATGCTTACCCACCTGCTTTATTAGTTTGGGGCTCATTGTGGCTTGTAATTTATATCGGGTTGCCATGCTAGCGTTAAAAAAACCGGCCAAGAGCGTGTCGGACACGCCCAAAATAGGGTTCCGTAGCCATTACGAAAAAAATAAGTAATATTTTTCTAAGGATTTCGTATTTTATAGTTTAGGTATATTTTATACCTTACGCTGCGATTTACTCTTAAACTACTAATAATTCTCAAGCAAACTTAGCCGTTATCATTTTCCTTGTAAGTTTGATATACTTACTACAATTCTGAATTTTTTCAAATTTTTCCACCCACCGGTTTAGATGGGCGGTCGATTTTAATGAAAATTTGCACTTTAAAGTTGAATATTTCGCAAAAAAATCACTGAATCGAAAAATCGTTTTAGCAACTCCTTAATGGGTTTAAAAGACCTATCCAACGATACCCCACACTATAAGGTTTTAGGTCTAACTACTAATGGGCGGTACTCCAAAAAAATTTTTTTTTAATTTGTATTATACCATTTTGTCGGCATAGTTTACATACATATTCGTGCAAAATTACAGCTTTCTAGCGTTGATAGTCCCTGAGCAAAGCCGCGGACGGACAGACAGACAGACATGGCGAAACTATAAGGGTTCCGTTTTTGCCATTTTGGCTCCGGAACCCTAAAAACCGGTCAAGCACTAGTCGAATTCGCACCGCACAAATTTGTAGGTATTTATAAATATCCAGTGTTAGCAGAGCCTCTTAAGGAAATACATAAAAGCACTGTCGGGTCATTTAAAATGAAGACTGACATAGAAAAATAGACAAAATAATAATACTTATATTTTCAGAATTTTCTTCTTGGTGGTTTTGATAAAAGCCTCCATACCCAAGTATCTAGGATGCCTCCTCCTTCTGAGAAAAACGGTCTTGACATACGGACTTATAGTCAGACACGAAATAGACAGCAATAGAGTTCCATTTGGACCCTTCGGGTACGGAACTCTAGAAATTGGCTAGATTCCTATTCCGTGGAAAAAAATATTAGTTTGACCATAATGGAGTCAAATAACACTTGAAATTGATTTGATTACAAACTTTTCACTGAAGGAAAACATCGCAAAGAACTGGAATGCAATTCAATGGTGTATGTAAAGTTCCTAATCCGCACTGAGCCCGTGTGGGAACAACAGGTTTCTCAGTTGAAAAAGAGGGACCAGAAGTGGGATTTTTATGTGCCATAGATGAACCATAACAGATAGACAGCAATTATTTGCAGGTGGTAGGACCTTGTGCAAGGTCCGCCCGGATTACTACCACCGTCTTGCTCGCTAATCCTGCCGTGAAGCAGTAGTGCTTGCACTGTTGTGTTTCAGCGTGGAGAGTAAGACTGCCGGTGAAATTACTGGCACTTGAGGTATCCCATCTTAGGCCTCAGGTTGGCAACGCATCAACAATCCCCCTGGTGTTGCAGGTGCTATGAGCGGTGGTGATCTCTTACCACCAGGAGACCCACTTGCTCGTTTGCTATCCAGTGGAATAAAAAAAAAGATAGCTATGCATTCATTGGCGGTGATACATTGCTGCAGTGTCGAAATGCATTATTTACGGCATGGGAGTGCATAATACTGCGATCAATTCCCGGCGGTAGCCTACGCGCTGTTCTGGCTGGTAGCGGCCACCCATGGCGACGTTGATCGCATATCGAAGAGTAATTATTTAATGGACTGCCGTGTACCCGTCAAAGAGAGAAAAAAAAAACTTGAAATTCAATAGTATGTTGCACGTTGAAAATAGTTTTCGACGCCGTGTTTTTTTATTCCTGTTAACTTTGCCAATCATAAGGCAAGCTTCTTAAAAATTTGGATAAAAAAACTTCGAAACAGCTCAGTTCATTGATAGAAAATACCTTGTAATTAACCTTCCTTGACGTTGTTAAATTATAAAATTAACACATAAGGGAGACATAATAAAATCATTATCTTGGGTAAACAGTGTGGCGGCTTCTCTTTGCCTTCCACATCATAGAGCTGGAGCTAGAATCGCGTTTGCTTAATAACAATTTCGAATATTTCCGAGCAACGCGAGTTCAAAAAATGTCCTCTTTTCTACTCTCTTTTTTCTCAATTAGACGACACTGAAAACCAACAAGCGTCATTATCTGATCGGATGTGGACAAATGGCCCACAACGACGAACAAATGGTTCCTTGTAAGTGAAAACCCATGTACAAGCAATGTCCCAACGGCGGCAGATAAACTCTAGATATAGCTTCATTTGGGCGCATCGTTTAGATTACAATCGAAGCCATAATGCGTCGATTTGTATGCGCGTACGCGGCCTAGCGATAAGGCCACCTACACACGCCCACCGAGCGACTGATAATTGACACTGTTGTAAAATAAGGACTTTTATGATTCGACGTGGTCTCTAGTTCAGATAGTCAGTGAAACTAATTGCTTCCCCTTAAGATTATTTAAATCTAAAATTGGTGATTGATTATTGATCTTCATTTTCTTCTAAAGCGCTGCACTTTTAACACCTTTTACGACACCCTCATGTCGTAGAGCCTTACTGTAACCACTTGCTGGCTGCAGTTACTGTAGTACGAATGGGCCGGCTCAACCGGGTTAGGACCACACTCCCACAGAATACCGGCGTGAAATAGTAGTTTTGCTACTGTGTTTCGTTCGGTGAGTGGGAAATCCGGAGGCCCAACTCCCATCCCCCTATCCTATCCCCCTGACCTATCTTTTTTTTAATTGATGAGATCACTGGTTCAGTAACAGCCTATACGCTCTGAAACTTTAACCTAAATTGCAGGTACATATCCAAATAACCTAACCTAACCGGCAAAAGTATTGAGTTTAAATAGTGACCAGCTCAAAAATTCCCAGTAGTCCCGATTGTTTAACTTTAAGTCACTAAACAGATTTCTAGACTAGGTACTAGACTTGTTTTATCCAATCGTGTTTTCATTGGTAGATTTTTTTGACATTCATAAGTGCTTATTATAATTATAACCTAAATTGAATAAAGATATTTTGACTTTGACTTTGATTTTTAAATCAATTACTAGCTCACTCCTAACAGTAAATAAATTCTCTTACACACACCTCATCGCGTATAACGCTTCACAAGTACCAACTGAGCACTCGAGCCAATCTACCTGCATACGCGAGTCTCATCTCAAGGACTAGATAGTCTAGTTCGCGACCCACGCCACGCTACAACGCTTATCTCGCGAGATGCTAATCTATTAGTGGATAAGTAGTCGACAGGAAAGTTCTAGACCTACAGAACTAATAATATTAAGAGCAATATTATGTTCACCGCAGTGCCTTAAGACGAAAGTCTTCAACCAGTGTGTGTTGCTAGTGAAGACATTATGGATCTGAGACGTGGTGCTTCACAATTTATTGTCGTTGAGGCTAAAAGTTTTCCAATGGAGACCGCAGATCGGAAAGCGCAGCGTAGGATGTTCGTTCACCACGAAACACGCACGATGTATCTAGCAGGAGATGGATGGATAATAAATAAATAAATCAATAATAAATATCACGGGACACTAGACACCAATTGTCCGTCACAAAGTAAGCAAAGCTTGTGTTATGGGTACTAGGCAACGGATAAACATACTTGAATAGATAGATACACTTAAATACATATTAAACATCCAAGACCCGAGAACAAACATTCGTATTTTTCATAAAAATATCTGCCCCGATACGGGAATCGAACCCGGGACCTCAAGCTTCGTAGTCAGGTTCTCAAACCCCTACACCACTGCTGGACAACAGGACCTGGGTTCGATTCCCAGTGCTGGTCTCTTTTTCTGGTTTTTCTGTGCATCCATGTCTCAGTTTGTATTTTCAAAATGGTTTCACGGGATACCCGTAAAAGTAACAAATTTCGAGTTGAAATAAAAAAAATACAAAAGGACTCCGAAAAACCAATCATAAAAATTCGTGTTTTTCACGTATTAGATGAACTTCCTACCGAAGCAACTGGGGGGGCGGTATCCAACGGTGGACATCCAACGAATGATATGACGATGATTATGTTCGTCTCTTCTTTTTCACATTTTTTGGATTTTCTTACGTTTTAATAGATAACAGACAACATTAAAATTGTTATCCTATTGAACCACCATTCCACGGACAACGGGATGGCCCAGAGAACCTAACTATGAAACTTGAGGCTTGTTTGTTCTTGGACGTTTATATGTATTTAGGTATGTATTTCTATGTAAATACTCATACTCCTTTTTCAGTAAGTAGTGTTAGTCTTTGGTTGAAATTTAAGGAACTCGTCAAAAGTGTAGAATGTGTGTTCGAGAAGCCAGTTTTCAGCCGTCTTTTAAAAATGTCTAACGACGGAGCCGCAGTAATTGTTTTTTAATATGTTTATCCGTTTCCTATTACCCATCCCTCCTTCTCGACTAGTTTCGCTTAGTTTGGGACTGAGTCAATTGGTGTCAAATTGTTCCGTGATATTTATTCTATTTTTAATTTACGATAACGACTGTGCAAGGAATATGCATTTTATTAAAATATTACTATCTCATTTTATTCTCCTCATAAATCTGTCAGACGTAGATGATCATTAACATAGACAGCTCCTGCAAATCGACCTCCCAACGACTTACTACCGACCACGGCCTTATTTCATGCACGGCAATTTGCCGCTCGTAACTCCTGACTCAGGCATTAACGCACCAGAGCGAAGCATTAAGATCCAGCAGCCTCACTGGAACAAGTGCAGTGGAACCTGTATACATCACCCGCCGACTTCCACACGCAACTACAACCTTCGAAGCTATAAAATAGGACGGAATTCAGCGTTGATCGGCTAGAGATCGCGTGTGCCGCGGCATGTTTACGACCCAGCCTTGATGAATTATAATCCATTACAGAATAAACTGACGCGTGTTATTACCGGGCATACGTTAATTCGTCAAGTGTGGTCGCTCGCATCGAATTACTCATCTTTAATGTGATATTAAGCGAGCGGCGAGTCTCAAACTGGATTACACCTAATTCGAAGGTTGTTTTGGACTATTTTCTGGGAATAATGAATAAATCATAGACCTTGACAAGAAATATAAAAATTATGGTAATGTATTCGTTTCTCCGTAAATATTCTTCGATTAAGCAAATTCGAAGCCGTCTGCTGATAAAGTTGCTATCGTGAATAACAATTCGATAAAAGCTTTCAGTTTCGCCGTGCTCTGGTGGTCGTACGGAAACAATTTGTTGCTATTTCGGTTGCTCTCTCGAGTCATATTAAGCCCTGTGAGCCCTGACAAATCAGTAGACTATGCACAGCTTGTAGTGTATAATTTGTTTGCTTTGGCGAGCGTAGCCGCGTAAACGCTGGCTCCCGGCGGCGCTCGCGCAGTCTAAACACCCGCCGGCGTAGAGAACAGCCCTATTACAATAATGATACAACTCTCGCTTCCTCTATATTCATCAATCTTTTCATGCATGCACGTCGGTTTAGAGTACTCCTGACCCGACCTTTCTTCAGAACGTCCCCGATTGGATAGTCGTACGTTCGTCTAGGCCTTCCTCTCCCAACGTTCCCATTCACGCAACACAAACTTGACGCAAATATCATAGTTGTTAACGGACCTTATAATTTATTACCGCCAGCTATTGTCACAGAAATCGTCATTGACACTAGCAACCGTTTAAAATTCAACGAGGCATTTCAACGACAAGTGAGTCCCGGACGCAAAAACACTGCAGACTAAACATTAGCTGGAATAAGCGCATGCGTGATGGATGAGATGCTCGTCTTATTGCCGACTATTAATAGACTAATATACGAGGCAGCTACCAAGTGTAATATGTGGCCATATTTACTGCTCGGACGTGATGCATTGCGAAGTATTTGCAGCTTGCTTCTGGGATGTTCAACTAATCTGTGGTATAATGTTGAGTCGATGTAGTTCTAATTTCTGTTGCTCCATGTTAAGATTTTAACACAGGTCAATCAGTACCTTTAGTGGTTTATTATAATCGTTTCTTTTGAACGCGTTGATTGAATTTTAATTTGTATGTTTTATGATGCATTGTATATTAGTTTTCTTTCTGCTTTCTAGCCCAGTTTTACTCCGTTACACATATTTGTCTGTTGTGCGTTTCTCTTGCGGTTTTGTATTTTTTTTTGGTGGCGTAACTTAGTGATATCAAAACAAATGTAAATAACAAAGATAGTTTATTTGATCTGATAACACATTTTTTATTTTGTCGAAGCTCTGTATCTTGCTTCAGAGCTTGCTACCTTGGCATCAAGCATGCAAGAATAATAGTGGATAAGAAGTCACATGATAGCTGAAATTGGTTCGTTCATTATCATGGTCCTCCAAAATGAAAAACATCCTATATCATACTCTAATTTAAGTTGTCCTTTTGCGTCATTATAAATCCAAAGTTCTTAAGGCCTATCTTCTCAACCTAGCAACTGAATTATTCAATAACAAATTTCGCTAATAGTTTTTTTTTTTACTAAAGGGTAACATTTAACTTTGCTCTCATTTATTATGCCGTTGGAGAAGTATTTCTTGCGATCAAAAGGGAAGCTCAAAAGATTCTTTTGTAAATAGATTAGGTATAAGACATTCTCTTAATTCCTTAAGGCTTATAAGAACTTCGCTGAAGGCTCCAACTCAAACAGTGGACCGGACCCTAGAGTCCGAAAAGCTGTTTGACAAGTCGAAGGTTTAAATTAAATTTCGTGTGTTTTGGGAATGGAAATAATTTGGGCTTTCTATGGATTTTGGTCATGATAAAAAGTTACATGTTTCAATTGTTTCGGTAGCTTTTGTGCGTCGGACTTTGAATTTGAAATTACTGGTAAATGATCAAAAGTTAGACTCGTGGCCAATGATACACACAAAGGGTTCAAAACGTTTACACATTAATAAACCTGGAAAGTTTTAAGCCTCTGCCAAATTCATGAATTTCATGATACTAATGACGACTAAATGTTTAAATGGGAGTTTTGTGGTATTTTTTGTGTAGTAGTAACCTAATATATCTCCTTAAGTTTTTCAGATTATTTTCCAAAAGATATTTACAATTTACCATGAGTTTTTCGGTAACTCAGTTATAAAAAATAAAAATTATCTAGCTAACAATCTTTATCTTTTTTTTAAATATTCTAGTGCTAGGCTATGAGTTGCCCTTAATAAGTAAATTCTTAATTATGTTTTTTATGTTCTTAGGATTGCTAGTTATTTTATCAATTGTAGCCCTGCCTGGGAAAATCTTTTAGTATTTGAGGAAGGTTGTAGGACCAGATCCTTTTGCCATAAAATTTTTGACATTTTGGAACAAGTGATTACTATTATCTAGGCTTCGGAAAATTGAATTGAGTTGAATGATATGTGTATGAATTACAGCTCAGGTCCTCTCATTATGATAGGAGAATTGTGTTATGGAGTAAGAAGTAAGTACCTTTTTAACCGACTTATAAAAATGATGTTATCAATCATCCGCAGTATGTAATATTGTCAGAATTTCAGCAGCAGTTTACGTCAGTAAACAATCTAAAATGACCACAGAATGCGTACATTTTGCTTAGGAGCAGGGCTCTACACTGAATATTCCCAGATCACTACAAAATTGTATGGAACCCTTAGTGAGTCCGACTCGCATTTGGTCGGTTTTTATATTTTGTTTTTGATAATAATCAAGTAGCTTTGCGAAACAAACCGGCCCTCTTAACACAGTTAAACTGTTACACTCTTGAACACATCACGAGATTATTATGTTGTCAGGGCGATATCGTATAACATCCACCGAAAATCCTCAAACGTTACCGCGGTAGACACACAATAACGTAACACGACACGAGTATGGAGATAAACGTACGATACATATCTGAAGCTTCAGGCTTCTGCGTCAGGTGAACGAAATATGAATCCTTTTAACTTCCAACAAGATAATTTGACGCTGGCTTTGGCAAAAGGGCAGTTTCATGAAGGTTTTGAGATGTAAGTAAGTAATACTTAGTAGTTTAAGCAACACTGGGTGTTGCTAGTTTTAGTTTAATTAATTTTCCTCTTCTTTCTTCATGTATTTTTCTTTGTTAATCTTCGTTCTTCACATTGGGATTCTTTGTCTTGAATTAGTTTTCTTCATTTTTTATATGTCTTTTAATCTTCTTCTATATATATTTTTTCTTCTTTTTCTTCATGAACGTCTTCATGTTATTATTTTCTTCTTGTGTTCTGATCTGACTGCGTGGTTTTCTTGTGCTTAGATTCCGTTGGTTCGCAGTGGCAAGGTCGCCATGTAATATAAGGTTGATGGTACGTGGTCAATAAGACGATAGGTGTAGTTGTGCGTAAAGAGAACCTCTTTATTAAATGAAACTTTATATACACTATGATTGTCGCTGATACAAGCAATATGCGTTTATGTAGCAGTAAACTATTGTGTTGCTGCTAAACACTGAAAGTGGCCAATTGCCATACTATATAATAATAATAATATTTATTTAATAAGCAACTTATTACTATAGTACATAACATAATACTACAGTACATAAGAAAAAAAAACTGGTAATGTCAATAGAAATACAATAAATATAAATTACCGTTGCCGTTTTTTAAGCAGCGGTGTAGCCGATCCTGAAATCGTCGCAGAGAACTTATAACTATCGAAACGAGTAATGGGCGGCAAGTGATAGCACAAGTTGAATGGATTCGGTGCACTTCGTTAATTGCCGTCTGTTTGGACAGCGGCTATTGTTGGGAGTTCCATAATTAACTAGCTTTTGTCCGGTGCTTCGCCCGTGCGCTTTGGCTCCCGCGGAAGTTACTGACTCCTGGTTCATTAGTGATAAAGTTGTCGCAAATGACTTTTTGTTTGAACAATAGGATAGTCTTGAGTTGCGATATTTCATGCCTTCGAACATGTTCGTGCCTTTTGCAAAACGTGATATCGAGACTGGTAAAATAAAATGTTTCTGATCATGTATTCGGTGGGAGAATAGCCTGGAGTGTTTAGAAAACCTGACTACGAAGTGAAGTGAAGTGCGGTCTCGTGTTCGATCCCCAGTCGAGGCAGATAATTTCTAAGAAAAACAAGGATGTTTGTTTTCGAGTTTTCGGTGTTTAATATAGTATTAAGTATTTAAGTATGTTTATTGGTTGCCTAGTACCCTTAAAACTAGGTCTATTGGTATCAAGTGTACCGTGGTATTTATTAAGTTATTCGAGCATTTACCTACATTTCGTTAATAATTTTAAAAAACTCATACCTGAAAATCGGTGATCTTCCGAGTGGACTCAATGAACATTATCTAAGAGTTGATTTTGCTTACGTATTTTGAAATACGACATTTTTAAAAGTAGTGAATATTTATTTTATGCTGTTATTTTGGCCCCATGTTGGGCGCCAAAAATATTAGTAGGATATTAAAATTTACGTGACTATGGTTGTTTCCTTGAAGAAAAAATCACTGAGCTTTTACCCTGACAAATACGTAAATTTCATTGTGGCCAGATCATGTAGGTTGACCTGTTGGTAGATTTGGTTAGTGAAAATTGAACTGTACCAGGTCACATTGTAATTATACGTCTAATACGTCATAGCAAAATCTTTCGCCCGTAGATAAAGGTGAACTACAAACGACCCGCTTCCGATTCACTTGATGTCTATTATACCCGTAATATTTTTCTGTCCTTGCATCATTGTCCTCTTCCCACCGATACTCAGTGACACAAATGATCCTCGCCGACGTGTTCTAATGATTATCATGGAAGGGGGATAATAGAGGTTCCATGTCGCTAATCAACGATTAATATGCGTCTCGCCTTCCGATAGGTGCCTCTGCCTGCGCCAGTTCGTTGGCACAATTAGTAACCGACGTTTATTGACGATGGGGAGTAATTTGATTAGATTCGAAGGTTCAAGCACCTGAAACGTGTCATCGCTGCTTGATTTGTAGTAATTGGCACCGCTTGTTACGAACGTTAGTGTTGTTGGTACTTAAACCGAGGAAGTGTATAAGATACTTGCCGTGTTTATGTTTGTTTACCGATATAGTATAATAATCAATCAACTAAGTAGTTACCATCGCAAAGACAGGAAAATAACAAAGGACAAGTATACGATCAAATAACTTAATGTTTGGAAAATCTGATCATGAAGCTTGAGGTCCCGGGAACGATTCCCGGTCGAGGTAAATGTTTATCTGTTACCAGAAGGCCTTGAAATTATGACAAGGTACTAAAGTGAGTACCACGTCCTTGTTTAGAGCAGCGGCCTTCAAAATTAGAATCGCCATGATGTTGTCCAACCTCCGATAGGAGAGGAATGGGAAGAAGACTAGTATGACAATATTCTTTTACCACGGCTATGCAAGTCTGAGACTGGGCAATCAGTATAGTTTGTCCTATGATATTTATTTATTATTCAGTGTACCCAAATTTCACGTTGCAACGGATCCATTCCCCTATCTCTGCAGGTATGTAATTACCCGAGCCGTATATTTCCGTCGCGGTGTACGGCACACCAGGTATAATTAACTAGCGCCGCGCCGCGTGTTCGCCGCGCCGCGCATACCGACAGACTAGGTATAGAGATACCGGAGGCCTGAAGTGTGAAGATCTGTCTGATGAATTTCCATTGCTAAGAGAATTATGCGTTATCTATGTAGACGACATCTTCGTCCTCATCTGCACTTACCATCAGGTAAGATAGAGGTATATCGCTCAATGCTAAATAAAAATAATGTTTAATTGCTACGCCTAATGCTGTTTTGTCTCACTATCTTTTTATAACTTTTTAATTTATTATTTTATTTACTTATAAAAAAAACGCCCTTCAGGCAGTCGGGCAAATTACTTCATTAGGTACTTAAAAAAAAACTTAAACTAAAAAGATAAAAGGAATGCACGAACGCCGAGACTTAAACTACAACCCTTACAGAGCTGCGAACTATCCTTATCATCTTCTTAATCTGTTAACACCAGCACTGACTGCCAAGGCTTGCTCATAATTGAGAGTAATCGGCGCCAGCGCCGGCGGCCGGCTAATGGGGATTTGCGATTTCATTAAAACGTGTTTATTGTGCGTTAGTGCGTTTAAGTGATATGTGAGGTTAAGCTGGTCGCTATTAAACCAGGGTTACTACCAAGTTTGAAATTAGAAGTCTGAATCGTACAGTTTCTTTCACTCTTTAATAGACTACGGTTAGCAGGAGCAAGACAACACGAAGATTGAATTTGTAATCTCGAAGTAGGTATAAGGCCTGGGCTGGATGACTCGCGATCAGCGAAAATTTTCTCTTACTTTGCTAACTGATAAAGTGCAAGACAGTCTATACAACGTGTTTTTATGCAGGCCATCTTTCTCACCCACATAAATCAAGATATCATCAGAATTAACCACCAGATAAGGTCCTAAGTCTAGAGTTCGTTATTAAAGCCGAAACTTATTTTTTAAAATTAAAACTTTCGGGTCGTCTGGACGGAATTCAAACGTTACGGGATAGAAGTAATCGGTGATTCGTTCAACCAGCCGAAAATCTTAATTAGCTGCTTGCATACGCTAATTAGTGACAGGTGGTGCCATCCATCGCAACTTTAAGTCACGTCATAGGAGGTCACGTCCGGCGACCCAAAAAAGTTCATTTTTAAAACTTTATAAGCTACCAAAATCATCCCAAGCAACTTCAAGAAAACGCGCGTGAAAGTTCCTCCCTATCCTTTTATCAAATCTTTTCGTACCAACTATTGTCCCTTCATAATTTGGGCGTGACATTGTCCGGTATATGCTGCTTGTGTCACCGCCGACCCCCGTGATGGATTAGAGCCCCGCGGCAGGAGTGACGTGACAGCGTGACAGAGCGACGTAGTGACGGGCGACGGGGCGACAGCGTTACCTGCACTGATGAGAACCGTTACCGTACCTGTAACAAGAGATTAGGTGTTGCAGATTAAATGGTAACAGAAATATAGGTTACATATAAAGCTAAGGCAGGACGTCTGATAATAACATTAATATCTAACGTCATGGACATGGAACAAGAATTAATTAAAACAAATTACATTTTGCTTTTGTTCTAAATTTCGCAGTGCCTGAAGACTAGCGTTTTCAACCAGTGTGTGTTGCCAGTGATGACTTGTGGCTCTGAGCCGTGGTCCTTGACTATTTTGGCCTCATGGAGAGGCTCAGAGTCTCGCAACTAGATATGCTCTGAGTTTATTTGCGCGATAGAATTTGTAATTCCGCAAGATTGGTAAATACACGTTAAAATCCCAAAATTCAGTAAACGTAGAATCATGAATTTTTGGACGGGTACTCTGAAGAATTGGAATAAAGTACAACCCCGACGTTTCAATTCAACCGTATGATTTAATGATTCACACAAACAAAGCCACTGGTAAAGTCTAGTCATAAATAATTGAGCAAATTATCGTTTTATCTCCGTCGTATCGTGTCATTCCCGTTGCTAATAGACATGTACTCGAAAACTAAATCACTTTGGACTCTACAGATTAAAACAAAACCAGACAAATTTGCAAAGCAAATGGAGCGTTTGATTTTATCTGAAATGTCCAATTAGAGTTCCTTAATGGTACCCGAACGGAAACCGGCATCAAATAGTTCACGATTTAATTTAACACTAGTCAGGCTTAATGACGTTTGGGATTCAAATTGTTACGTTAGTTTGAAGTTAGTGCTGATGATGGAGACAAAGCGCGGCAATATGTTTTGAAGGAATCCAAAAAGATACCAAACGCAATAACTCATGAAATGATAGAGGATAAAAGCACTTTAAAAGAGATACATACGGTTATCCGAGTAGTAAATAGTAACAGAAATAGAAAGAATATGCTGGCTTAAATCAGCACGACCGTGCATTTGGCTAAATCGCTACTATTTCTTTTTCCCAATTAGTCTGTACCGAAGCACAAACATAGGCTTTCTTAAAAAACACAACCTTCCTTCGGGTAGTCGGGTAAACAGGATTACATTTCATTGATGAATTTACTAAATGTACGAAAACACAAGAGGAACGAAAAAGTGACGACTATGATAGTGAACTAATAGTAAAATTCTTGTAGATAATAACGCAACAACCTTTATGAAAAGACAGTATAATCAAAGCACTTTAAACGAAGATAAAGTACAAAGTCCAAAGTAAACATGAACAAACGCGTCATTTATTTGCAAAGGGTAAGCAAAATGAATCAAATGCAAATGCACGTGTAATGATATGCAAATGGCGCAAACAATCGCAGTCAATACAGCCCTGCCCCGGGGTGCAGGGTTCGGGATCGTGACGCCGCAGCCGATGTAACACCCACTGTTACAGCGAGAACAATTGTCATAATCAATTGTACCGATCGAACGTTAAATACCACGCGATATTTGCAATTTGTGTCATATTAGCGCTTTTGGTCTGAACATAAAGGCAGAGGCGGCGCTAGACGTTGGCGACGTGGACCACAGTCTACGGCCTCGTGGTCTACGGGGCCTAGTGGCTCGAAAGATACGCGTTTAAAAATCCGTCATCTAATGTCATAGGACCTCGCAAAATATATTTGCCGACGCCAAATTTAGATCGTGCGCCGCCACTGATACAAGGAATCACAAAATTAATTGTACTTCCTACTGCGATTTTTATTTATTTAGTATTAAATGCGAAAGTTGCATGTGTGCGTGTATATTTGTTATTCTTTTACGCTAAAACGGCTGTACAGTTTTGAATAAAATTCGCTGGATGAATTTGGATGAAATTTGTTCTGCAGATAGCTTTCCATAGTCAACTTTTTATCCCGATACTTCGACGAAATCAGGATAAAATCTCGAAATCTCAATGGCAAGGTTTGAGTCATTAAATTTTGCAACGCCAATGAAAACCACGATGTAATTTTGGGAATTGAAATGGAAATGTAGTAAAAATCCCAGAATTTTTACTTCAGCTACAGCGGTTGCAGAGATTGTAATTAGATTTGGAATTAAATAGCTGGATCCAGAAATAATAATAAAATGTGTTAAATGTTTTGTCCATGTCTTAAGTGCTAAATGTTAATTTCTGATGAATAACGTCCTCGCAATTCAACAAATTATTGTACACAATGCGACTGCCACATCAGCAATGTTAACTCCAATTTACTTGCAGGATATCAACTTGCATTTAACTCTCCATTTTGTGCCCGGAAATATACAAGTGCACCCTAAATTATCTCGCCCTATGACATCTAAATAGTATAGAAGAGGGATTGTTTTGGTGTACACTGCAGCTGACTGTTCATGACCAGCTAGAAAGACCTCTGGCGAAGACCGCATATGTTCCACTCAAGTGTCAGATATACTAGACAATGTGGAGCTTTAACAACCAGTTTAGTTAGAACCTTAATAAGGAGTGCAACTACTTTGCCTTAAGGACCACAGTTTCTGGTCGGCGGAGTCCAATCTTCCATGCACGGGTAGGAAAGCGCGATAGAGCGTGCATTCTGAATTCTGATGTGAATTCGATGCCAAGATTTTGACTTTTAAATATTGGATTTTATAGAAAATGTTTGTAGCGGCAGCTTATGAATATAAGATTTTATGAAGATGTAGCGTTGAATAACGATGTTTATAAGCTTACACTGTTCAACAAACACTATGTTAGCAAGTCGTAATACACGTTTACTTACGCGTATTTCATTCGGTTATCGTTTTGTGGAAAAAGTTAAAATACCTATTTGATGAGTATTGACAAATGTTTCATCAGACGATGACGGCAAAAAAAGGTTATATCGGGAGTTCGACTCATACACTGAAGTTTCTGTACAGAAAGCCTCAGACAGATAAACAAGTGAACAGACAACAAAGAAGTGATTTTAGAAGGGTTTTTTTTTAATTTCATCATCATCACTATCTGCCGGAAGACGTCCACTGTTGAAAAAAAGCCCTTAGAACGCCACAATGTACCTACGACAACAGAACTCGCTACGCCACTTGCATCCACCGGTTGCTCACAAACCTCGCGATGTCGTCATAATACATACTTGGCGGGAGGCCCGTTAATGCTTCTTCAACGTCTCTTGTGTTAAGTATAAACCTTTTCATCACTTAAGCTCTGAAAGTAAGTTGCATTTAACTTGAAATCTATGTTGTAAATTCGATCTACATCTTTAGGGATGTAAACTAAATTTAAAAATCGAATGGTGCTCCTTTGTATTCACTAACTGGTAAACAAGGAGATTGTAATGCATAATACTTACCTCCAAACCTCCATGCTGGCATAATGCTGCTGGCCAGTGCTGGCTGAATGTGCCAAAGTCAAAGAGCGCGAGCCATTAAAAAAAAAAAAGACGGTTTGGCGCGATAAATTTTCTTACATTTGTAACGGGTTTCTTCATTTCCTCGCATTTGTGATGAAAAGTAGTGTTCAACTCGAGTGTAAATGATCAATTACCACCCTTGTTTATCAATATACTATTATTTCATACTTGAGATGATACGGCACACATATTATAGTAATGTCTTTCTATTTTCTATTTCTATTTTTTTACCGAATCAGAGTCGTAAGCAGTCTACTCGCACCAAAGATTATCATGTAAATGTATGTAAATGCCAGCAAGGGAACGGTCAAGATAGAGCGAGAAAAATGCGAGAAGAGATAGCGAAAAACTCTATTACGGCCCAATAAAGCATGTAATTGAGGACGAAGTAGTTAAAAACGAAGTTCAGGAAAAACTCGACCAAAGTAGGCACTTACTACTCGTAATAGCTGAAACGCGACAGATATGAAATGAAAAATAGAACTATAAACGATCGAACTTGATTTGCTGCTCCGCAGATTAGGGTGGTCACAGTTATAATGTAGCGACAAAACTGTCAAACTACACACTCGCGTCTCGCTGCTCGCTAACTTGTATCTAGTTTCTAGCTCTACTTGCTTCTCTTTGACTGTCGGTGGTAGAACAAATACAACCCGTTGCTATTTCGCATAGCTCAATACTCAATACTCAATATTTTATTGCTCTTCCACAATGTACGGTTACAGATGTTACAAAAGCTGTTAAAGGGTGTGTGGTAAAGGTGTTAGCTTGATCGCAGTACTTTGTGAATTAATTTATAGATTTAGAATATCAGTAATCTTAACATTATACTTAACACAAAGGCCTGCTTCATCACTCATTGATAAATTTTACGTAAGAGATATCTGTGATGACATCTGATTGTTTTGTCCGAATAAAAGAGTCGGTATCACGTTTATCAGTCACATACAATTTATCAATGAGGTAAAACAAGCCAAAATACTTTCTATGATTGACGAGAGGTATTTATTAAAGTTCCACAAATTCAAACAATGAAAATTGTCTTGTCTGCTATCGAATAATTCAAGAAGCCTACGGGTCTGTAATGCCGGTCATTCCGTAAGCAAATTTCGTTCAGAAGTCCCGAACATTAACAAAGAAGCATTATAATTAACTAAATAGTATTTAAGTCTGTGCCCGAACCGCTCCAGCTGCCAAGCTTCCAGCCCTGAAATTACAAGGGAACACTGTAATATTTTGTTTCTGGAATATATCTAAGAAACGCTGCTTGGTTAGTTTAGCGTCTGGGTTGAGTTAGGTTATAATAGGGTTGTTTTCATTTGAATGGAGACAAGTCTGCTAACGAAATTGGATTGAAAATAATTTTGTGTGTTATGTTTGCATCAATTTCAACTCATTATTTTTTTATTGTAAATTACGCAATAACCTTACCGATAGTCGTGAAGTAGTAAAATACATCTACAACATGATGTGACTTAAATAAACATTTTAGGTTTAAAGTATTTTAGTTTGAATTTCGACTGACGGACAAAATTATGATATGCAATTTTTTACTAATGGGAATATCCTACCTTAAAATTTCAATACTAATGCAAAACTTTATAATTTGCGTGAGCTGTTCATTTCCAATTATCTCCACATTAAGATGCAAAGGTTATCACCACATTAGTCTCTCGGTATATTAATTAATAGCCTCAATGGGTGTACAGGCGTGTCGCGTAGCCTTCTTAAGATGCGAGAAATCATTACGCTGCTGTACATCGCCGTCTTTGATCGATCACATCTAATTCCTTAGCCGCGTGACCCCGCAATGTAATGAAACCCATGTGATATTTTCTGCACTTAAATGAGGCTTAATCAATGTGATAGTGAACACGGCGATGCAAATGGAAACTATTGCTGTAATGAAATTAACAGTAGACGCGATAAGTAAGACTTTATAGGGAAATGTTTAAAGACACTAACTGCACAGAACTAACGATAAAAGCAATAGATGTCAGAAACATAACTAATTTTAATTAATTTTTTGAAATAATAACTCCAAAAGTTTCTAAAACGGAATCAAACTGTAGAACGAATTAAGGAAGAACAAAAGATAATCAATAATTTCGAATTTAAATTTTGTTCTTCTGTAAGTGGCATATAAAAAAAACTATTTTTCGTAGTAGGGGGCACTCTCATTTAGTTTCTACTCTTTTATGCGGTAATATATGTTGACAAAGAGGAGGGCGGTTTTACAAATGAAGACGTTATATATCTATCGCGCAGATGTTAGCTGTATTGCACATGTGCTTGTAAAATAGCATGGCGGTTCATACAAAAATAGAGACTACTTAATACCTCTATTCGTTAATCTCTTCAGCATCCAATGAAACTAATTCCGAAAGTCACTGGCCCATCTAAGCGTGACTGCATCTAACTGCCCCAGCCAACCCGCTGCCCTCGCCCTGACACCGCCTGCACCCATACTTAATGCAGCTAATACCCGTGTACGTTAATGTGCGCATGAGGAGAACAGGTACACCAGCTTTAACTTCCGTTCTCAGAAAGCTTCCGCAATGGTCAAAGACGGAGGAGGAAGGAGAAAATATGTAGATGTACTATATTGACTATTAAACTATTTATTATTTCAAAGCTAATTTATGCACTGATTTATGTTCTTTTGCGTTTTGTATTTTATTTATTTATTTATTAAATCTCATAACTAGCATTATGTAGATGTTATATTGTACTCTTCACGAGAATTTTAGAGCTGGTCACGATTTTGAATGAATCCAAATGTTGTACTTTCAGTTCTGTTACTAACAGATTGTAGACCATTAGATTTAGTGTTTTTGCATTTTTTATTTTCTAGTATTACCTGCGGCTTCGCTTGTGTAATCATTAGATTCGATTCGCGCATCGTACCGCAAACTAAGCAATCCTGTGCTTCTACAGGTTATTGTCAAGTGTCAAGTCTCATCAATTCCTTCTCATAATGTTATCATCGCACGCGCAGCCTGTAGTAGCCACAGGCGAGTATGTCAATGGACGTTATTTCTGTGCATGTGCATATTGATTAGATTTGAATTTACTACGGGTCAAGAAGGCCAAGTGACATTTATGATTATTGCTGTAATAAGCCAGTGATTTAATAATAGATTGTATTTTATTATAGCTCGTTTATTGAATCAACTGTATACGTTCGCAGGTGGTAGGACCTTGTGCAAGGTCCGCCCGGATTGCTACCACCATCTTGCTCGCTAATCCTGCCGTGAAGCAGCAGTGCTTGCACTGTTGTGTTTCAGCGTGGAGAGTAAGACAGCCGGTGAAATTACTGGCACTTGAGGTATCCCATCTTAGGCCTCTGGTGTTGCAGATGTTTATGGGTGGTGGTGATCTCTTACCATCAGGAGACCGACTTGCTCGTTTGCCATCCAGTCAAGTAAAAAAAAATACAAGCGTGACAAATACAGAGTTTCACACAGCTATATATCACATGGAGGGAAACTATCTTAGAATATAATATGTTATGTACTGTTGGGGCACCGGGGCAAAACTTGACCCCCGCTCTGGGTCGTTTCTGGTGCAAAGGTTGTCTATTGCCTTTGTACGCGGCAACAATGTATGACGCTGATTGTGTATTTAATTTTTCTCAAAAATGTCCGTAAAAGTTGACATTATTCTTTACATATCAGAATAGAAGTGCATAGTTTATGGTCAGCGAAAAATTAAAAAGTTGAAAAGATTGCAGGCGCGCTAGCTCGACATAATGAATTAGCGAGCCTCAATCAGTCACATTTTTTTTTATTAAAAAGGCATGGAAATGTTGGCACAAGTCGTATACAGCCAAGTCTAATGGCCGGTATCAGATATTTTGTTGGAACTCCGGACTTTTTCTATTGGTCTGAAATAGCTTGTGTGTTTTCGGTGGAAAAATACACCCGCAGTTTATTTTTAATGAAAAAAGGCGGGAAAGCATAAGAAAAATATTGGAATAAAATTAAAATTTACAATATATTTTGAGAAAAAGTTTATTCTATTTCAGAATTATTCACCATTTTTGAGAAAAGCTTTATATTAGTCTCGGCTGGAATAGCAATTGCTGGCTTCGTATTAGTTAAACGGACTCGCAAGCTTATACTCATACTCAGCCAGCAATTGCCTACTTCCAGGCCACGACAATAATCTACTATTAATAACTTGACATGTATTGGATTTTATCTATTCATAAATTATTTCAATTCTTACATATTGCAGTTAGAAAATTTTGCTGAAAAAAGATTTCATTTTAATGAAAACAATTTAAATTGCACAATTTTTTTTATTAATCCCCGGTCTGAACCGGGCATCCAACCCACCAAATGATATAAAACATCCGTCTTTAGTTTCCTGTAGTTAGAAATGTCATGGTCTTATTTTAACTAAGGTGCTATGTTATTTGTACAAAAATATTTTTTATGATTGCTTAAGATACAAGCAATTATTAAATAATGTACCTAAATGAAAATAACTCACCGTTTTTAATAATTTATAAAAATCCTGCAATTTATATTCACCTACCAGTTCATAATAACACGTTCCAAGCGAGTGAAGGCCAGAGATAAAGTAAAATAAATATGTACAACCTAACCTAACCACCATAAATTTGGAAAACGACTTTGTCACTTCCAAGTTCAATATCTCAAAAATGGCTGAACCAATTTTGATTAAACATGTTCAAGAACCATTGCCAGAAAACCTGCTTTCAAAAAACCGCAATCAAATCGGTACACCCGTTTAAGAGCTACGTTGCCACAGACAGGCACACGTAGCGGTCAAACTTATAACACCCCTCTTTTTGCGTCGGGAGTTAAAAACATTAAAGGCTGCCGCAAAGTTTAAACTGCCATTCTGACCAGTTAAAAACACAGCTAGATGGATAAGAGAGCATCTCTGCGGACCCACTGCGGCAGCGCATTGCAGCGCTATGCTGTTACTGCCTTTTAAACTGCCCAAGTTATTACTGTCGCGTTGTGGCGGTGATAAATTTAAGAACACATGGAGCCATGCTAACTATACATTGCAGAGCTGTGGATAGAGCTATTATAATACTCGGAGTTTTTTGCGCAACATAATCTGGAATAGGGAAAATGCCAAAAACGAAAGTCATCGATATAGATCGAAGAATACGCAGGTTCAAATGGCAATTGGTCACCAACATAGCCATGTGAATAAGCTCGTTGAAGAGGCAATGGACAGGCCATATAGCACGGAGAACAGAGCGTAGGACGTCCACCAACGAGATGGACGGATGACCTGGTTAAAGCGTGGGTTCACGGTGGATGCAAGCCGCTTCTAACCGAGGCAACCGGAGGTCTATGGGGGAGGCCTATGTCCAACAGTGGAAGTCCTATGGCTGATATGATGATGATGATGATGAATTGGGAATGGGCAGGCCACTTCGTTTAAAGAACAGATAATTGTTGAGAAAAATACTCTAATGGTGACCTCGAACTAGAAGACTAAGCGCTAGTAGGCTTCCTGTTAAATAGACTGACGCCATCTTGAGAGTTGCGCGTAACCGGTGGATGGAAGTGGGGGGTTTTCATTCATTATAATGGCGAAGCCGTGGTGGCCGAGTGGTTTGACCTATGGCGTCTCAATAAGAGGATCGTGGGTTCAAACCCCGGCTCTCACCTCTGAGTTTTCGAAATTCATGTGCGAAATTACATTTGAAATATCCCACGAGCTTATTACGGTGAAGGAAAACATCGTGAGGAAACCTGCACTTACCTGCGAAGCAATTCAATGGTGTGTGTGAAGTTCCCAATCCGCACTGGGCCCGCGTGGGAACTACGGCCCAAGTCCTCTCATTCTGAGAGGGGGCTGTGCCCAGCAGTGGGACGTATATAGGCTGGGATGATGATGATGATGGCGTTCTGAAGGGGGACACTTTGGTGTGTAGTCATCGCAAGAAAAAAGGAAAAATAAACCGCGCAACAAAATACTCCGTTATTTTCATAAATCAGACATAATTCAACTACAAATACATAGAAAGCTATTAGTCGCAACTTGATACTCCAAAAACTAATAAGCAATGTTGGAAGTCGAAGACAGGCGTGCTGGCGGCCCGCCAAGGCAGTTTTACGGGTTTTTATTCGGTATTGCCTGGTTGGGCTGAGAAGTGCGGAGGTTCGGCTCGTCATGATGAATAGCTGAACTCGTGAACTAAGATTTTACCTTTGACGTGGGCTTAAAAATACCGGCCAAAGTATGAGTCGTAATCGCGCATCGGAGGTTTTGCTAAAATTTTAGTATCTTTTTACAAGTAGATCCAGTGTTAGCAAAGCCTTGCTCCTGATGTGTACGCAATGTGAGGTCGTTTTGGGACTTTTCTCATTTATTGTGTTAGAGCTACCTTGATACTTAATTTCCAGTTTGTAGGACAACTCTAAATACCCTATAGGTTTTGACTCCTCACTAAATTGTATGGAAACACCTTTTTTAATGACTAAAGAAGTTCATTTTTTTTCACTCCTCTAAGGAGTAGCAGACCTGCGTATTCAATATTAATTTCAGCTAGATACCTCCACGCGTTCCTTCATAAAAGCGTCTTGACAGACAAACGGGCGGAATAGAAGTACGCTACTCAAAAAATGAGGATTCATTTACAACTTTGCTACTGACATATCAAACTAAAACAACGAGTTATATTGAGAACAAATAAGTCGTTGTACGCAGCCGTAGTGAGCCAGATATACTTCTGTCTCTTCACAGACGGTTTATAGCGGCGGCTGATTTACGTCGACAATAAGAGAATTGTAGTGTATTTGTGTCGAGACTTCTAGATAGATCATTGTGTTAAGTATTAGACCTTCGAGTTTTGGTCACTTTGGTTTTCAGCGTCTTTGCCAATAAATCTGACTGTCACTTATGTATAGACATGATACAAGGGTGTGCAGGGATTTGTATAACAACAATTTTGTAGGTACTATAGTATCACTTGGCATATCGAGTACATACATAATTTCAATATGCATACGTGTACCTAATTATTTAAAATAATGTTACGCCCCCTGATAGTTATATCAAATTTTAGTATTCTTTTTGTTCATTATACAAAATGGCATTATTCCATATGAATATAATGCAAGGTATAAGTTATTATTGCTAAAAATTTCTTATAATTCACGTCTTTAACAAGAACATTGTTACAGAAAAAGTTTTTTTTACAGATTCAACGGCATCCCTGATTCACGTTAGTATTACAATGCCGTCTTTAAATCGAGTTTAAATGGGAATTAACTAAGCAAGCGTATTCTGTCTAAGCCACATCTTTACTGGCTATCATGTCATAGTATTTCGATAGACTATCGATAATTTGAGCAAAGACGATAGTTATCGATAGTATCGATATCCGTTTTTTTTTTTCTTTTTTTATTCGATTGGATGGCAAACGAGCAAGTGGTCTCCTGATGGTAAGAGATCACCACCGCCCATAGCCAACTGCAACACCAGGGTATTGCAGGGTATTGGGGGGTGTTTACCTTTGCTTGTCCGAATTTCATTTGCCCGAATTTCACTTGCCATACCAACGTTTGCCATAAAATATATGTATAGAGCCGTGCTGTTTTCAGATTTTTTTTTAAATGTAATCGTATAGAATGCAGTGGTTAGGTTAGGTTAGTTTAATATCAACTCTGAAGAAATTAGTATTTCAGAAATAAATTACTTTATGGCAAATGAAAATTCTAGAAAACGATACATTCGGGCATATGAAGTTCGGGCAACCGATAGAGCCATCGATATCTCTTTTCATGCAATACTATTGTAGTATCGATATTATTGCTGTCTACTAATGCAAAACTATCGATATCATTGAACAGAAAATAACGAAAACTATCGATAGTATCGATACTATGATGATATGATATATCGATAGACGACCAGACGACCAGATGGCCTAGTGGTTAGAGAACCTAACTACGAAGCTTGAGGTCCCGGGTTCGATTCCCGTGTCGGGGCAGATATTTGTATGAAAAAATACGAATGTTTGTTCTCGGGTCTTGGGTTTTTGTGTATATAAGTATGTATCTATCTATATAATTATATTTATCCGTTGCTTTAATACCCATAACACAAGCTTTGCTAAGCTTACTTTGGGACTAGGTCAATTGGTGTGAATTGTCCCGTGATATTTTTTTTTTTTTTTTTATTTATCGATGTTATTACAGTAGTATCGGTTGCATCTACACGGGGAGGCGGGCAGAACAGAAGTTGCAGCAACTAAATCTTCTAAATATTAAGAGTAAGTTGGTTAGGTTTGGTAGATCCTATATTGCAAATTCGTTAAAAAATATCACTGGATAACTGAATACAACTGCCACTCACCTTTACATCTTGTAATCTTGCTTATAATAACCGATAGTATTGAAATATAGGTCACTATCGATTATTCAAAAGTATCGATAGTATCGATACTATCGATAGTTTTCGTAAGTTTGTGTTCAATGATATCAATAGTATCGATAGTTTTGGTTGTTTTAATTTTATTCATAATTTAATTTTAATTTTATTTGACTTCTAATTAATTGTTTTTGATTGTTTTTATGGACTAACGTCTGGAATAAATATATCATTTCATTTCATTTCTTTTTCATTTGCATTATTCATCATCCCAGCCTATATACGTCCCACTGCTGGGCACAGGCCTCCTCTCAGAATAAGAGGGCTTGGGCCATAGTTCCTACGCGGGCCCAGTGCGGAGTGGGAACTTCGCACGCATCATTGAATCGCTTCGCAGGTTGTGCAGGTTTCCTCACGATGTTTTCCGTCACCGTAAAGCTCGTGGTAAATTTCAAATGTAATTTTTCACATGAATTTTGACAAACTCAGAGGTGCGAGCCGGTGTTTGAACCCACGACCCTCTGCTTGAGAGGCGATAGGTCAAACCACTAGGCCACCACGGCTTCATTTTCATTACACAGCAATAATATCGATACTATCGATAGGCTCGATAGTATGGCCTTTTTCCGATTGAAACTATCGATTGCAAACTATCGATTTTTCAGCAACACTAATGCCTAAATAGAACAAGAGCATAAATTCCCTATAATAAGACCAATAAACGCTCCATTAAATACAAGTTATATTTTACTTAAGCTAAGCCGAACGTTTCATGTTTAAGTTAAAGAACCACTGCGAGCGGACTTAACCCAAAACATCGTTGGTACAATAACGCAAAACATCAAAATGTTATTGTAACTAATTCGAAACAATGTTCGAAGTTGCAAACGTTTGGCCACATCGCCAACATTGGCCCAATGTGCGGTCGCGATCGCCAACATTGGCCCAACGTGCGGTCGCGCCGTTTGCTTCGGATTTGTGTTTGACCTTAACTGTGAACTGTTGTTACAGGCACATGAGTAAAGAAATTACAGTAGCTAAGGTTCTAAAATATGCAACTTGAAGTGGCAATGGGCGGGCCACATTGCTTGTAGAACAGATAAACGTTGGGGGATAAAAGTCCTCGAGTGGCGACCACGAACCGGAAGACGAAGCGTTGGCTGGCAGGCCTCCCACCAGGTAGACTGACGCCATCGTGAGAGTTGCGGGAAACCGATGGATGCAAGTGGCGAGTTGTCGTTCATTGTGGCGTTCTAAGGGGGAAGCCTTTGTTCAGCAGTGTGCATTAATCTTCTTTATTTTGGTTGGCTAATGCCGCGTATCTGGGGTCTACTACGAAATTCGAAAATCGAAGTTCGTATCGTACTGCCCCTTTTACTCTCGTATTTAATAAGCGTTAGCGGGACGGCAAGATACGAAATTCGAATTTTGCACTTCAGGGCCTGGCTAGAGACAAAACTTTACAGCAGAGCTTTAAAATGAAATGTTTTGAGTTTAGGTATCAATACCAGCCGCGATATCTCAAATTTGGTACTTTTTGTGGGTTACTTGACATTAGATTAGACATTTAGACGACCGGATGTCCAAGTGGTTAGAGAACCTGACTACGAAGCTTGAGGTCCGGTTCGATTCCCGGCCGGGGCAGATATTTGTATGAATAATACGAATGTTTGTTCTCGGGTTTTGGATGTTTAATATGTATTTAAGTATGTATTTATCTATAAGTATGTTTATCCGTTGCCTAGTACCATAGTACAAGCTTTGCTTAGTTTGAGACTAGGTCAATTGGTGTCAAGTGACGATATTTATTTATTATTTAGCCGTTGTTAGTTACGCGGCATTGCAGTTGATATGATCGACGATAACGCAGTTTTATGAAACTTACTCTCTGTTCTGTTTCTTTACTCATGTGTTATTTAGGGTTCGCTCTCTGCGACGGTCGGTCCGTGGCCGTTGTTCAAGTTACTGTATGATTTATGGGAGTCCTTTCTAGTTGTATGTCAAGTAAAATATAGGTTTACGAGTTAAAAAAATATTATACAAGGTGTTAAATAAGTAAATGAATAATTGAGGATCGATTATTAAATATACTTCAAACTAGGTTAGTGAAAAGTAAGCAATAGACGGTTTGACTGCTTTAGAGCGATCTCTTCCCAGCAATATTTACAATAAAAAGAAGTAAGGAATAGATTTTAACAGATAGTGCAATTTACAGCTGATTAGAGCAATAAAAATATATAAAATTAACTACAAATACAATAGGTACACATATTCAACAAATATAAATAGGCTCACTACGAAATTCATGCGGAAGATGACAGATAATGCTCGCTTAGCATATAATAAAAGATCGCTTAACATATATAAAGAAAGCAGTCAGCAGGGAATTTCACAACCGACTGAGATCGCTGAATCTCATTCTGATTGTAAAGAAAGTACATAATCTACGTACCAAATTTTATAAAAAAAATACAAAGCGCTTAAATGACAAGATCCTAAAGTAAACTATTTTCTCAAAATACTTGTTCTCATGTCAACATGACTTCTGTCGCTCCCTTTAAACGCCAATTTGGCTTCACATCATTCTCAAGTTCTTAATTTAGACGTTCAGTCAGACGAGCCTGAGTTATGGCCGCGTTACAGCACTCCGGCGCATCAGGGATTAAACGCGATTCATACTTCATCACCTAGATGGCGCGGATTAATAAGGGGCGACAAGTGCAGCGAGTTGAGAAGGGGGAATAGGGGTTTGGAGTTTGGTTCCGCGTATGTATTTAATCATTGCAATGTTTTTAACGTTTTGGTTTTACAAATATGTTCAAATTAAAATCATTTATTCAGTAAATATGCCGCAATAGGCACTTTTACACGTCATTTTTTAAACTACCAGCGCTGTCGGAAAGACCATCATTGCCAAGAAGAATGCGCCGCAAGAAATTACAAGTACAAAAAAAGAAAATCTTCAAAACGCAAAGCAAATTCTTTTAGTTCATTGATATGGACCTCGGCAAAGTAACGCCTGATTCAATAAATTAAAATCAGATCAAATATTTGCGTTCCCCCGTTTAATTCATCTTCCATCTATTTGCTTTTTTCATCATCATCCTGTAGTTTCTTCACAAGTTCGACAAATATTAAGTGAAAAGTTTCTTATCTATTATTTACTTCGATCATGAATTGGCTTTTTGATCTGATCTGCTCTTCGTAAGTTATTCCCGTTGGTACAATCACTGCATTAATATCTGCCACAACGGACCGTACAAAAATATCTGACACGTCATACCGGCCCAGAAATAGAGTAGTTTCAGGTAACTATGCATTGTTAATTGTCTGAAACGACTCTATTGTACATGTAATATAAACTCCTAAAAAAGATTTGGTAATTTTGAAGATTAAGTGCTGATACTATTAAACCCAATGTGATACACACTTCAAAAACCCTAAGAAACTCATACTCGAGGAATCCTAAATATAAGAAGACTAAAAGCTGCGTGAGCGATGGATTCGTTAGCGTCGCATGCGCTCGCGCCATCACTCGACTGGGACAAGTCGGCCGACGACGTCGCGGGGCGTGGGGGCATGCCTCGAGAAAAGATGAGACACAAGATTACTGGAGTGACATTTGGTCAAATGGTTTCAACTGAAGGCCAGCGTCGGCTGCAAGGTTGACATTTCCAAGGGCAATATTTGTCTCGATTTCCGTTTTTCTTTTTATAAAATGTCGCGATAAATATTTTTTCTGTCTTTCTCCATTTATTAATATTGAAGTATCTATGTAGAAATATTTTTGTTGTTTGTAAAATAAACGTAATTTGCACTACTGGCATGAAAATTTGTACCAACTGTGTATGTTTTAGCAAAATAAATAAATTAAATTAAATATTATGAGACACTAGACACAAAAAGGTCGTATTTAATGGTGGAGGATCATGTTTATTATAGAACATGATTTTATAGGCTAAAATTTGTATTGCGATGATCAAACATTATAGAAGTACCCAGGTATGTCCAGTGAGCTTGGGATCGAATATCACAAACTAAGTTTTTTGACAGCTAGCGACTGTGGGGGTTCCTACACTGCTGTTGCAAAAAGCCCATATAACCACTTGTATATGTCGGCGGCCGATCGTAAAATCCGCCAGATCATGAAATTCCCAGGCATATCGTGAAATGCCGCCATTTCATGAATTGGCTAAGGGACATCCGCCATATCGTTCAAACCTCACCGTTTAGCGTTTTGCCTAGTGACGTTTAGGCAGATCATGAAATTCCTAGGCCATATCATGAAGCGCCGCCATTTCATGATTTGGCCAGTTTAGGCAGATCATGAAATTCCTAGGCATATCATGAAACGCCGCCATATCGTTTGGCACTTCGCCGGCCGCTGCCGCGGCACGCTGGCTTCGCTCGCTCGGCTCGTGCGTCGTGATCACAATTAATACTAACCACTCCTCGCTTCGCTCGTCGTACCTAAATTTTTCTATATAAATAAATAACAACTAGTGAATACTTTATTTATCAACAAAATACTAACCTCTAAAATACTGTATACGTAAAATATTGTATACGTCATTCGCAACAAAAGTTCGCTCCCTGGTAATTATCAACCTTTAACATTCTACGAGCTTAACGGCACATATTACAATAGAGATGCTGGTTAAGATCGAGTCACGACGCACTCCAACACCAAGCAATGACTAATAGCTGCGTTCGCAATAGGTTAGCAGTTATTGCCGGTCAAATTCTCATAAAACACAATTAGCTATGCGGACTCCTGGGCACGATTCTTGATGCTTGGTCCGAGTCCCAATTGGTCCAGTTGGTACGCCTCGGCGCGTAATGCAGGAGGTGCGGGTTCAAATCCCGTCCGGTGACCAGAGTATCTATTAAGTTTTTCAAATTTTTTTGACTTTGTTGAGATAAATATTAGATTTATGTTGCGTCTCTGTCTTCTTGTAAGAACTAGCTATAACATAGTTTATTTATATGTTGCTGTGTATCCAACTATTTATATTTGTTTCAGATGTGTATGTATACGGTTACTTTTCTGTTGACAAACGTTGCCTGAAAGGGAACACTGAAGATGCAATGCAAGATGTACTTACTTGTTTTCTATATCGCTTAGTATTGTCGTGTTTGTATTGTATTGTATTTTAATAGCGTCACGAAAACTTTTCATTTAACCGTTACTCACAACAAATTAAATGGACATACACTTAGCACAGTCGAATAATATACATAATACAGAACGGACAGTAAACGGAACATAACTACAAATATTTACTCCCGCAAGAGCCGACACCAATGATTTTACGGCTCATAAAACTTACTTATACAAGATGCAAATTGCTCTTAGTTTAAATAATATTTATCATAATTTTGTTCTAGCACAGCCGCTGTAGCGGTATTAAGAACGAACTGAATTGCCAGGGTAACCTGAATTTAACGGCAGTTAAAGCGACAGAAGTGGTCTTGAAAGCTTTTAAGGTAAACTACGAGTATATGATAATCATGAATTGCGGGCAACTTCATTAAAAAGGTTTCTAACTGGATAAAAAACGAAGAAAACTCTGATATTAAAACACCGAAGAAAATACACCCCTTGGCATATTAATGCAAAGTAACAGTTTGTAATATAATTTGCACAATTTTTTTATCAAAAATGTATTTCAAGTGTTTTGAGCTTGTTTTGAACTCTCATTTTTGACTAAACGCGCAAAGTGTGCTCTGCAAAGTGGGCTCTCGAGATGGATGCGAATAATCAAAATTTTCAGATCGATTAGTCAAGGGCCCCGTTTTGGAGCTGATACACTTAGAGCGCTTAATAAAGAGACGCGGGTTCAAATCCCGTCTGGCGAACCCAACAACCTGAAAACCTGCGAAAAAATTCAACGGTGTTTCTGAAGTTCCCATACCACACTAAGTCTGCATGGAGCAGAAGCTGAGGTAGATTATGGAAGCTTATGACCACGGCTATACGTACCCACGGTAGTAAAGGGAGAATCCCCTTCGGCCATGTACGTAAACGGAGTTTCGTAACCAGTTGCGGAAGAAAACTTTTTCGGTCTTGTTCGAAACTGGTTGCGAACGAAAACTATTTTGTTCTTTTGTTCTTATACAAAACAGTTAGGAAGGAGCACTTTTTGTTCTTGCACGAAACTCGAAGAGTTATTGTATTGTATTGTATTGAGACTAGGATCAGTTATCGACTTCTGGTTTTTACTGAAGCTTATTTTCACAGTAGCGTTTTTTCCAATCGGAATCGACACAAGAAATAGTGTTGACGGAGCTCCGCTCATGCGGAGCTCCTACTTTTGTGTAGTTTTGGCCCTTCGGGGCGATGTAAACTTAACATAACCTAAACCTACCCATGTTTCTGTGTCATTTAAAAATGGGAAAAAACACGATTGTGGAAATAAGATTGTATACTTACATATTAAAATTTGTGAATGAGATTTAAAAGAAGATTCTATATTCTGTATGGGAAACCAGTTAAGAAAACAGAATTAAATTTGGTTTCCAAAGTGGCCGAAGGGGTACGAAGCCAAACAAACTACACCATCCTCACAGTTAGACGTTAATCAAGCTTTGGCCAGGGACAGCTCTTATCTCGCCAAGTCAACTAGCTTTGATTCCTTCAACGATCACTCAGCAACTAATGGCAGAGAAACGAGTGACTAGCTAAGCCTTATTGATTCCGATCGCAATTATACGGCGATGCAATCAATTCCGCTATGCAAATCGTAAGAGATTACAGCGTGATTTATTGGGTAGATAAAGGTTGTATTTCATTTAATGTTTCGAATGCTCTTAAAGAGATTTCTGCCTAATTAACATATAAACAGTCATTATATTATTTTTTAAATTGGTTTGTTTAGTTTGAGCTTTGCGGTGAAGGAAAACATCATGAGGAAACCTGCACAAACCTGCGAAGCAATTCAATGGTGCGTGTGAAGTTCCCAATCCGCACTGGGCCCGCGTGGGAACTATGGCCCAAGCCCTCTTGTTCTGAGAGGAGGCCTCTGCCCTGCAGTGGGACGTATATAGGCTGGAATGATGATGATGATGAGTAATAATACATTTATATGATATTTAATTTAGTTTTCATCAAATACATTTACTTTATATTTCATTGACCTATCATGTTAAGCTTAGAATATCATACGTTTACTTCAAAATCTAGCCCGTTTTAATGTTATGTGTTATGTGTAGGAGTCGAAATAATTTTCATCCAAAATGTTTTTTTTATAAGTGTACTCGATTGAACTTATGAAAGTACTAGCCGGAATATAGAATAAAAGAAAAAATTACCAATTCATTGTTTCCACGAAGAATGTCTTCTGAAATCAGTCTCAAATACAAGCAATACCAGCAAACGGCAAGCAAGCACGTCTTACATTAAATAAAGAAATCCCCTGTCCAATAAAATCCGGCAAACTTAGCATTTAGATATAAATGGTAACCCGTCCGCGTAGTCCATTGTACATTCAAGGGAGTCCCTCGGAGATCTGGACCCTCCCTGCATGGACCCCGCTAATGCCTTTGACAGATTGCTGCACTACAGCAACTCACTAATTTTAATGCATTCAAATATGTATGAGCACAAATGTTGCTAGAAATGTGTCGCAGGGAATTGGGTGATGATAAATGGAACATTTTATGAACTATCAGTAAGGGGAACAGAAACGGTTAGGGACGATAATAAAGTTATCAAATTGAGTAAACTTCGACGGGATTGTTGTGAATTAAAGATCTTGAATTAGTGTCAAATTATACAAGTCATATTTTTGTCTGTCCCTTACTCAATGCTCCACTTATCTACTCAAGGGTTGACTGGTAGAGATCCCTTAAATGGATAAGTTCGCCTTTGTACATATATATTATTGTTTGTCATCTGTTTTTGTTTCCTTATTTTGTTTACTTATAAAGAGTTTACATACATACATACAATACATACAAGATCATTTGCTGAAGCAAATTAAATCACGTATTATAGTCGCGTTCTGTTTAATTGTTCAAATTCAATTAGAATCAACTAAATCTGAGATCTAATCATTCAGTAAAAAATAAAATTTCAATACATAATGAAGTTTTTTTCACACGTGTAGGTTTAACAGTCAGTGGCTTCAGTAAAATGCCCATCTGTTTCTACAGACAGCCAAAACATATTTTAAATCGAAAGGAAACCTCATCTGGAAACAGCAAAGCGTACAGAGAAGTTCCCTTTGATCCCGCCGCACAACAAGCTGCGCTAACGGAACGTCCGGATCTACAATTCAATATTGTAGTTTCGTCACACGTCCGCGTCACGCATTAAGTATTCTCCTTAGACGCCGAAATCAGTAGGAGAGTAGCGTTCGGTGCTGTTTAAAATTCAAGGATCAACCGCAAGGAGGGGTGCAATCCCGGAGAAACATTTCTTTTTATAGAGGTCACTCGAGTAAATAACGCGTCTTCATTTGGCGCAGTTGGTAGTCGCGGCACGTGCGGCCGGCCGCGACTGGCGACAGACTGGACACTTTGAATATTTACATAACGCGATTAACGAGAGCTAAGCGGTCGTTTTATCGTCTGGACACATGTTTTGGTCTAATGGTAAATAGATGGTTAGTAAAAACAATTGCAGCCAAATGGTCAGTAAAGTTTTAACGTGCGTGAACTATTGACAATATCATGAGCTGTCTTGGAGCTAAAATGTCATTTGAAATAGAAATTGCTAGCAAAAACCATACAATAAGGCGGTATACACAAGGGTTTATACGGTAAATGAGTATAATACCTATAATGATATATGTTCACGATACAATGACTTTGTGAGAGTCAAAAGGACACACTTAAGTACTTGGCTTAGTTTGTAAATGCTATGTGGTGGTTTTGAGTTGGAGATTACAATAAAACCTATCTTTAATAATATAAATATAAATATAAAATATAAATATCACGGCACAATTCACACCAATTGACCTAGTCCCAAAGTAAGCTTAGCAAAGCTTGTGTTATGGGTACTAAGCAACGGATAAATATAATTATATAGATAGAAAGATACTTAAATACATAGTAAACACCCAAGACCCGAGAACAAACATTCGTATTTTTCATACAAATATCTGCCCCGTCACGGGAATCGAACCCGGGACCTCAAGCTTCGTAGTCAGGTTCTCTAACCACTAGGCCATCTGGTCGTCTATAATAATAGACTTCCAATTATTAATTTCTCAGTGCTACGAGTACTTACCTCAAAATTAGTTACACCAGGCGCACAAGGTCGATATGTAATATAGTAAGACAATATTCAATACAAATCCAACCGTCGTCAAATCTTCGGTCAAGCACATTTCTGCAACCAAACTTTATTTAACTAACTACATAATAGTAATTAGTGCAACTCACTTAACGACCAGATGGCCTAGTGGTTAGAGAACCTGACTACGAAGCTAATAATAATAAGATAATTTTGTATGAAAAATACGAATGTTTGTTCTCGGGTCTTGGGTGTTTACTATGTATTTAAGTATGTATCTATCTATATAATTATATTTATCCGTTGCTTAGTACCCATAACACAAGCTTTGCTAAGCTTACTTTGGGACTAGGTCAATTGGTGTGAATTGTCCCGTGATATTTATTATTTATTATTATTACTTAAGAATTTTGTAAATTCAACTGTTCCTTTTACTTATCAACCAGATATAGGGTAAACACTGAACTTTGATTTCCTCAAACTTTCAATTTTCAAAGCGACAAATACCACTCCTAAATTTCTGTTTCGTCTAACTCTTTTTGCAGACGCGAGGACAGCCGATTGGATCCCGCATTCCTATCCGAGCGGGATTGCTGTCAGCCGTCAACGGTCCACGGGATTTGTCAGTCGGACGACACAGCGATTAGTTCGGCGCTGATTTGCTACAATCACCCCTTCTAATCCTTTTTTAGGGTGACTTGGAAGCCCCTGTAGTCGTAGACAAGTGCCAATTGGTTTTTTCGGTCATTTTTCACGTGTCACTTATAAAATAAACCGTAAACTAAGCCGTGGTGGCCTAGTGGTTGACCTATCGCCTCTCAAACAGAGGGTCGTGGGTTCAAACCCCGGCTCGCACCTCTGAGTTTTTCGAAATTCATGTGCGGAATTACATTTGAAACTTACCACGAGCTTTGCGGTGAAGGAAAACATCGTGAGGAAACCTGCACAAACCTGCGAAGCAATTCAATGGTGCGTGTGAAGTTCCCAATCCGCACTGGGCCGCGTGGGAACTATGGCCCAAGCCCTCTTGTTCTGAGAGGAGGCCTGTGCCCAGCAGTGGGACGTATATAGGCTGGGATGATGACTTATAAAATATCGTAATGTGTTTTTAAAAAAATGAATTGGTGTCCAATTTTGGTCATCGCACCATTTTAGAGGGAGTGTTCCCACTAGTTCCATTGACAGTACTATTATAGAACTCTAATTGTATTTGAAAGAACGGGAAAACTAGTACGATGTTCCTTAAAATTTCAGCCAGATCATTTTTTTATATCATAAAGAAATCATTGTACAAGTTTCAACGCTGCCGCAAATACCAACTCTAAAATGTCCACCAGTTCTCGGCATATCACTTTAACAAGATTGACGATCATAATTGTTGGACAGACGCCAAAAAGGGTTATCATAATTATAAAATTTTGAAGTCTGCTGTAAAAAAAATAAAGTAAAATAATATGCAGAAAAGCATTCTTCCCATTGTGATAGGTTGGCTAGCAGCCAGGTGCCGGCGTAGGAAGCATTGCTCTATTCACCTCGACTAGAACCGGCTTGCCCCAGTCAATAACTCCAGTTACAAAGTTTCAGTATTGAAGGAACACTTCTAGCGCAGCTGACATCGTTTATAGCTCTTGGGTCTTCCGTACTCTCATGTTGTTACGCCTCAGTCTTGGCTGTATCCCGCAACTCATTGGAAATACAAGTGCATCGCCGACGCCTTTTGAGCTTGGTCGGTGTTTTTTGATCGCAGCCTCCCTCTTCCCCCTTATTTCACAATACGAAGAAACAAACCATGTAACTATTGAGGATAATCTTCACTACACAAACTTCATGCTCAGTTTGAATAGAAGTGTTGGATGTTAATTAAAGAATACAAAAACTTATTGATTAAATTACTAATGATTGAAATTGTTTTACTTGTGTTAAAAAGATTTTGCACAACGTAAATAAAGAAAATCATGTAATTTTTGTGATTTCTCATGGTCATCAATTCAAATGGTTGATAATGATTTCATGCTGGGTAAAATCTAGCACATAATAATTTCAAATGAGCTAAGGTTACTACGAATCAACATAATAAAACGATAGTTTTGATTGCGACCTAACTCGACACTTCGCAGCAGGAAATACGTAGCTTGCAACATTGAAATATTTAAACCATCAATAGTTGATGGGGATCAGAAATCAAACGCTGTTGCAGTATTCAGGTCACGCACCAAGTCGTCCATATAAACGTCGCCATGTTTTTAAATTGGTACGTTTAGGGTGTGTTGTTTCAATTTTTGATTCGTTCGGGGCTGAACCAAGGGGTTCGACTTACATTTTTAATGAGCGTTGAGAAGAAACGTTGTTTTTGCTTTAAAAAAGTATTATTTAGTGCCGCATTGCTTCCATTTGGTGGATCGCACAGTTGAAATATTTTTATGATACGTCGCAACAGATTTGGAGATGTTTTTCTTAATGTTATCGACTGGAACATCAGCTGTGTTTTTCTACCCGAGTGACAAATGGGACGATCACGCAAGGTTTTCATGAATTCTTAAAATTCTCTGCCGTATCTGTTTTGATTTCAACTTCTTCCGTTACATAATGTTTGTGAGGAAAGATAATTTGTTCAGTTTCTATGCCTTTCATATATTATGTTATTTATAATTTCAGTTCTAAAGACATGTACTTGGGAGCTTGTACGGTAGATGGTAATAAAATATTTATATCCTTAGAACAGAATTTTATAACTTTTGCGTTAGAAATTATTTAAATAAACCCATTACTACTTTGCATTCGCTTATTTACCAAGCCGCAGAGTAATCCTTTACGACTCCATCTTCAGCGCGGTCATAAATTTTTATGAACACATAAACAGAAATCTCGGCGAGCCGTGATTTCTGAATTCATGAGCGTTCGCCGAAAGCCGAAGCCGAGCCCGAGCGCCGGCGCCGAATTTAAACCGGAAATGTGCAATGTCGGATATTGCACCCTAACATCCGACGCTTTTAATATTTACTAGACATCTTTAACTTTAAAACACAAGTTTGTTTTAAGGAATATGATTTCAAAATATTAAATGGTAATGTCGGATTAAAAAATAAACAGAATTTTTCGCTACTTACTTAGTATTTATCATCATCATCATCATCATCATCATCATATCAGTCGTAAGGACTTTCTCTGTAGGATATAGGTCTCCCTGCTCCTTAAGTATTATCGTTAGCAAACCATTACAATTATTGAACTGTCATCGTTAAAACTAGAATTATTTTAATCACTTCAATTAAACACAGTCCTTTCATGTTTATGGCTTAGTTCTTTTTCCTCAAGAAAGTCTTTCAATAATGATCTTGATATTCCTCGTTAGATGGTCTAACTTTTATACTGTAACCATAAAAAATATCCCAGCAAGATCAATTCCAAATTCCCTTTTTTCATCACACTCCTTTGAGCTGAACAAACTCGTTTGTTTAAAGTATTCACGGCTTTGAATTTATTATACGCATTGTTAACTTATTTCACCTTGTCAGCTAGTTAAATCACATGTTTAACTTAACCTTAACTCCAGACAACATCATCCACATAAAGAACGCGTCCATTTTCTCGAAACTAATTCGTTTCCATTTTTAAACTGTTTTTGTTCACCGCAATTAGAAGCATGACAGACGGACGGATATAGAGGACGTATAGGATGTGGGCGGGATGACTCGACGCTGTCTGCTCGACGTCGAGTGGTAGCTACAAGTCCTACTAATTATTGTTAACCAGGAGCTCTTGGAAAAAATTACACCGATTTTTGGATGACGTGGAAGAATTGATAGTTGTGAAATTCATGTGACAGTGAACCTATGATAGCGATAAGTATTAATACCATATCATCTACGTATATTTTTTACCAACGCAATTTACAAATAGTTACCTTACAAATGAATTATTTATTCGTGCATTCGTTCACAGTGTCGTGACAAGATTTGCAGACCGTGCAAAGCTTAAACCATTGCAGCTAGAGACATTAGGTTTTGTTAATCTTTAGAGGTGCGGAAGGCGATTTCTCAAATTGTTACAGAATAAAAAAAAAAATTACTTTTATACTTTCGCGGGGAAGGCTCAAGCGCTCAAGCCTAAGCTGAATACAACGATGGCTCTAAGTATTAATAAAGACAATTTATACACTTGCTAATTCAAATGTAGCAGTGAGTCGTGCGTTAAACTTAAAGTTATGTACTTGCCATAATTACAGGTTGAGGTTCAGAACGGCGGGTTGTGGGCGTCGCAGAATATTCCCTTGTTTTTACCTAATTACAGCTCACTGTCAACTCACAGACATGACATGACAGAACATGTTAGAGTTAGACGGACGTTAACGTGTGATTGACTGCAGAAGTGGTGACGTCATTTGACATTTAATTCCAATGTCGGAGGCTCGATTTAGACGTGGCAGTTGTTGACAGGACGGCATGAAATGTGTTTTAGAGTATTTGCTTTAGGAAATGCAATTTTAATTAGATTGTGTTGACACAAAACCTAAACCTAAATAATACTTTTTAACTTTAAGAGCTCCGTATCTGAAAAGGTTAACGGTATCCTATTATTACTAAAATTCAGCTGTCAGTCGGCCAGTTTGTCACACGGCTATTTTTTTAATCACAATGGGTAGGCATTTTAATTTTTCAGATGGCGTGTATTAAATTATTTTCTTGAGCTTTTTTCGTTTGATTAAAAATAAAAAATGTAAGGCGGAAACTATCTTATCCGAATTTGGCTTGAGCTGGGCGATTCTTAATAAAAGAAGCTTGTTAAGGGAAATCACGGTCTATATCCCGTTGCAAATAATGAGTAATTGGTTCTGAATCTTTTAAAACTGATAACCATAAAGCAGACAGTCTTTTACAGACATAAATTTACCATTTACTAGTTTACTATGAAATGCTTCTAGGACATGTATCTTTGAACATGAAACTACCATGACACTCACTTATAGTAAAGTAAACCCGGATAACTCACTTCTTAAATCGAGTTTATCTCGATATGTTACAAACTGATTCGTAGCCCTTCCTCCCGGAGCACCTACGGCAGCAGCTGCAAAACGCACACTCAACATGTCGCGACAAACGATATTTAAGACGTGATTTATTCGGGTTTATTTTACTATAGAACTTATGTATTGATACAGATGCAACTGTACCCGATCCAGTGAAAGCTTCTACCTACACAGTTCCACCGACAGAGGTGTCGGTAACACGATTACGTTCTGACGCCTAAACGCATTACTCCGCCAGACAATCGCATCAGCTGGCGCGATAGCTTAGGAAATACTAGTTTGGCAGCTTTCAGACAAAGGTAATGCAGACAATGCTAGACTCTATCAAGTGAGTCGTGTCCGTTGACAAAGAGGGTATTTTCAAAAATCTTTTAGATTTATTTATTTTTTCATCAATAAAGAATTACAGTATTACAGTTATAAAACAATGCACTGTAAAATCCAGTTATACAAACATAAAAAAGGTCAAAAAAAGACAAATGCTGTAGTTTTTTTATGCCCAACGTCCCTCAAATCAATGGACAAACAGAACGTTCAATCATAACCAACATAACCATGTCACAAAAATCCTCCCTTGAATCCCTGTACGCCTTTGCTAAAAACCTAAACTAACTAACTACAAATCTATCTACAACTTTATTTTTTTATTATTAATAAACAAACGGCCAAGACAACATAAGCTCAAGTTTCTAAGTCATATAAAATTAGAGTCTTTGTTATAGTTTTCTTAAGTGATATTTGGTACTTAACATACCAATTTAAAAAAAGTTTGTTTGTTTCGTAAGTTCGTACCCTAATTGAATCTACCAACCTCGATTTGTCAATTCTCGAAAGTCAATCTCCTGAATAATGAGACGCGTCAAATTATGACGTCAACAATAATTTGCAGGGCGCTCGTCTCGATTGACGCCGTCGGCCGCAGACGCCACGGCGCCAACCTTGGCTCGTTATCGTACATGCGTCATCACAGTTTGTATGACAGCAGACATTCTGTTATCGCAGAAGAAGCTATAATAAGCCAATTAGCAAAAGCTTGGGTTCTTATTGTGTTGTATCGGCAGTGCCAGCGTGCTTATTAATATAATAACGGTTACCTAATGATTCGCCGACTATTTTTAGGCAGATTATTGATTGGCAGAGAACGTTTCGCCGAGTAACGGTACGCCGATGAATTTGTACGCAGATGTATTGTTTCGCAGACTAACTTTTCGTAACTCAACCTTTAGCAGACTATTTACTTGGAATATGAGTCAGTAAGCCGAACAACTATTTACAGAAATTCGTTTAGCCTATTAACCACTACACATTTTGCACATTTGGTCGAACAACCTTTCGCTTTTGTTACGGTTGTACTATTATTCAGTGCGCATATCAACTTTTCGCATCTTTTCGTTTCGCATGGGGACTGGTATTCAATACCGTGAATATGTGTGGATTACACTATGGCCTTATTAGCATTTTTACACGCCGTGCTGACCGCGCATTCTTTATGATTTTTTTATGTACCCTCACAAGTTTCAAACGTATAACGCAAGTAATAAACGTATTTTTGACCATCATTTGTATTTATTTTACATTGGAGTTTAAACAAACCAAGTCGCGATGCAACCAGTTCGGTTCTGGCCCTTCGCCGGCCGCTACCGCGGCACGCTCGCTTCGCTCGCTCGGCTCGTGCGTTGTTGGTCGCAATTCTACCTAACACTCCTCCTCGCTACGCTCGTCGTCGCACCTAACTTCATTTGATAAAAGCTAGTATATTTATATAGTCAACTCAGTAAAATTCTACCTGTCGTTTGGCTGATTTTATCCACGCAGATTACGAAACAAAAATCGACTGAACATTTAATCTACTTAACAATATGAATGCCATGTGATAACTCTGCTTATCGTGTCTCGACGAACAGTTGTTCGGTTAACTGAAACAATTACGAAACAAACAATCTACTAAACGTAAATCTGCTTATCGCTATTCTTCCTACCGACTACTCGGCGAAACGAATAATAGGCGTAACGAAATTATACCAAACGTTGCTCTGCCAAAAGAAAAATCTGCCAACAGTTGTCTGCGAAACGAAAATCTGCGTAATGAAACTCGGCAAAACGACAGGTCACCATAATAAACATTTATACTGATACAGTTCAAATATTATCTATGGAAGATAATAAATCAGCGACTTTTCGAAAAGTAAAAAAGCTGGAAATTATTTGTAAAATGTAAGTGACTTTCGCGCATAAATGCAAGATACGGGCTGCCTGCTTCTGTTTTTCTCTAACCGCATTACTTTCAAAGCTTTTATTACGAAGTGAAGGTAAGATAGGTACTCAGTTAAGTGAAAACTGACTAACAATGTAAACTAATCTTGAACGACAATTTTTACTCTATGATTGATTATTTGGAGAAACACTCTAAATAACCAATCATAATTTGATTGCTTAGTAGCGACATCTCTTGTCTGGGTGAGTGGTTAGTTGCGAAAGGGTGTTACGTCTCTGGATGAGAGCGAAACATAGATGTCGCTAGTGCTGCTGCTTAAGTAGCAGTAGAAAAAGCAATCTGAGATATGTGTGCATAGGAGAAATTCGTGTCTGTACTCCTGTCCAGTGGTAGTTTAGGGGTATGGCACGCAGCACGGAATGCTGAGGTGGGAATTCGATTCCCAGCGCCGGTCTCTTTTTCTAGTTTTTCTGTGCATCCATGTCTCAGTTGGTATTTTCGATAATTTTTACTCGCTTGTAATGGTCCAATAATCTTGTTTCACACCGGCACGAGAATAGGTTTAGAAGTACCGTCAACAAATATGCTTGAAAAATATAACCCTCCTTTGGGCAGTCGGGTAAAAATGGTATAGTATTAATATTAACAAAACATTTTCTTACACACAAATCTTTAAGTAGTTTAATTAAGCCTTAATACTTAGCGAGATTGGAATACTTATAATTATCATTGTACCAATAGAGTTAACATAACTGTTTGAGAGGTACGATTTCCTCGAATAAGCTCTTATCTTAGGGCAAATAAGGCGAAGGCGAACCAAGGCCGCTAACTTTGCGAACAAAGCTCGTACTGGTCTAGGTTATGTAATTAATGAGCGAGAGAGCTTCTGAATGATTAACTTGTTTTGTTAGGCTCCGCTTTTTACTTATTTATACCATCAAACGTGACTTCTGGGTCAAGAATGGGTTTAGTTTCAGGACTTTTTGTCTGTTTTTACTAACAATAAGCTTTTTTCTTCGAATTATTTAGTTACTTTTTCCATGCTGCTTGTTTGCTGGATTAAAAGTTTCTTACTTGGTGGAAAATATTAGTAGTGTTTTATTTTTGTCTTTAAATGAATATTCCTTTATCCATCCCTTCCAATCGAGCCAGTTGTAAAACTTGATCACTTGGATGGATTCATAACAATAAAGTCTAAAGCTGTCCCAAGAACTTTTTTTAAAATGCCCATGAATATTATAATATTGTGTGTCAGACAGAAAGAGAGTTTTTACACATATTTGAATCACAAGACAAAAATACAAAAACCTACGCTACGATACCTGTAGGTGATGGGTCGAATAAAAAACGAAAATACGTAAAAAATGGAAAAATTGTGCGTGTGAACAGTTGCAGCTTCGCGTTCGCGAAATCGTCTACATAAACTCAAGTACCGACAATGTTTTAGCCTGCGCATACCCGCCAAATTTTTTATTATATTTATTAATAATAAAGGGAAGCTAGATGGCGTGACAAGCAACAAATTCATCGTCGCAACACAATAATTTTTAAAAACTAACTTTATCTAGTAAAAATTTAACAAACACATTGCGTCGTCTACAATACCTACTGCACGTTAGTTTGCTTTTCTAAAAATGTAAGCCATGTAAATATTATGGTATCACTTGCCCGAGTAATTTTTGAAAATAATTTCTAAAACTACATTGAAACGGCGTGGCTCCGTGCGGCTTTAAGCCGAAAGCCCTGGATAAACGCGTTCATTCGTAAGCTTTCCTTTGCAGCTCTTTTAATATAACTCGCCCTTTTGCGATAAGGGTTCTGCTACACTTCTGCAAAGTCTGAGTTCGCTAGAGAGCCAAAAAAACTCGTAACATGATGTAAATGTTAATATTTGATTTCTTCTTATAGGTATATTTATGGGGGAGGGAGGCCTATTTCCAACAGTGGACGTCCTACGGCTGATCTGATGATGATGATGATGATAATTTTATTACCATTTCGATGTCATTACCTGAATTTTTTATTACTATTTAAGAAAATTAATGACATAGAAATCCCTATCATCATCCCAGCCTATATACGTCCCACAGCTGGGCACAGGCCTCCTCTTAGAAAAAGAGGGTTTGGGCCATAGTTCCCACGCGGGCCCAGTGTGGATTGGGAACTTCGCATGCACCATTGAATCGCTTCGCAGGTTAGGTAGAAATCCCTACTGATATTAAAATATGAAACTAGCTCTGTCTGTCTGTCTGACTTTTACCTTTTCACGCTTCAACCGCTAAGCCGATTTAATCGAAATTCGGTATGGAGATAGTTCAAGTCCCTAGTATACACGGATATTAGATTACTTTGTATCCCGGAAAAAGGCGTAGTATCCAAGGGATAGCGATAAGCGAAGCGGGCAACAGCTAGTAACAAAATAAAATCTAGTTGCTTAAGACAAGTCTCTTCGTTCCATTTTCCATACAAACGTAGTCCCGGTCTCATTTGAAAACTAGGTAACAGAAATAGATGAAATTTTGTAAGTATGGACTAGACGTAATTATCTATGCCTGTGGTTTTTCAGATTTTCATATAAATGTGTAATATCAGAATTACATGAGCTCAAAAGTCGATAAAGAAAAGATGACAACTTTGCACGAGAATTACAGACTAATAAAGCATTTTTACAAAAATCGAAAAAACCACAGGCATAGAAAATATAATGGATATCCGGACGTCGTTGCGGAAGGCATGGGGGGGACGGCTGCGCTTATGTCACGAGCGATAAAGACAGCAATATCCCAAACCTAACGCGGCCGCGCGGCCGGCAGGGAAACTTCTCTTAAAACTAAATTAAGTGGAATCATTCGACTAGTATCTCACCCACATCTGAAAAAGGTTTTTTCAAAAGATCGAAACTAGTCGGACTATACGTGACTTACGATCGTGAGTGGTGCCGTTTTAAAGTTTATCACACTTGTTGCTCGCAATTCCGTCTGTGCAAAATTCGCTTATCACTATCCCGCGGGAACTACCTATATCCGGGATAAAAAGTATTATGTACTTTCTAATGGTTAGGGCCTCAAATTATATCTAAGTAAGTATACCTACCAAGTTTCATCTGAAGTGGTTCTGTATGGAGAAGTAACAGACAGACAGACAGCAGGGCTACTACGAAACTCGAAACTCGAAGTTCGTATCGTACCGTCACTCTCGCTCTCGTATTAAATAGTATAAGTGTCAAAGGGACCGCACGACACAAACTTCGAGTTTAGAGTTTCGTAGTCGCGTTCGCATTAAAATCTCAATTTGTATGGAAACACGAACAGCGCCTCTAGCGGAACGTTTGCGATGTTCGTGTTTCCATACAAATTGAGATTTTACGCGAACGCGATCGAGACGTATTTTGTAACCGAAAAATTACACTAGGGGTACTGGTGTGGATGCACCATTAAAGGAAGAAAAAGAGAAAATTGCGAACGTATGAGAGCTCTTACGTAGGAAAAATAATTTAGCGAATAGGGAAGGATTAGCGAGTTAAATACATTTGGGGCTGGCGTGACTGGAGGTTTCATTTAACTGTAGGTATATTGCATTTCGCGGGTTGTATTATATGCGTGGAAGTTAGTATTTATTTGGTATTAGGAGGGTGCGAAGTACTAGGTGGGGGTGATGAAAGCTATCTCAGCCATGTACCATGCAGCCATGCACCATGAGGTGGCCAAAAGTAGAAATAGTTCTTGGCTCTGTCATCTGTCATACTCATATGAATCTGTCATTAACAAAGCAATTTGACTTTAACTACCTAATTTTAGTAATAGATGTTTGTGTTATGATGCGAGCTTGCATTATTGAACACTGTCCCTGTTTTGTTCTTACATCTCGGACATGTCCAGCAACAAATTTCCTTATGAAACGATTTCTGGTTGAAATGTTATATTGAGTGATACTCACAAAAACGATATTTAATTTATTACTAGCGATATAAAACAAATATATAATTTTACTATTATTCAAAGAAACCAGTAAGATAGCTTTATCTTTTCATTTTACAATAAAAGTACAACTAAACATGAAGTAAACAAACCCTGACATAACGAAAATAAAACACACTTTTTGAATAAATTTTACTCACCTTATTTAATTTTAATGACCAAAAATGAATTCACAACCTTTTGTCCACCCAAATCACGGTATCGCAGTAATTTTGTATCATAAATTAATACGTCAGATTGATTGGTTTGATTTTGGTCACAATGTTGCGATGAAATTTCAAAACGTCAGAGCATCAGAGCCAAAAAAGTTGCGGACGCTAGGTGGCGCTGATGTCGTGCACAGAACCAATAGTGAATATAAATGTCGGTCAAGTTTTTTTGATGGAATGAATTTGAATCTCAATTGCCCAACACTCCTCCTCGCTTCGCACCATTGTACTTAATTTCCCAGAACAATTGACAGTAAAAGTCACCAAGTACAGTACCGAAATATTTTTAAAGTAGGAAATATTTGGCCCCTTTCAGTGCTTGTTATATACGAGGAACGCGATGTTGCTACAGGGCATATATAGCCAGTAATAAAGTCGTCATTAACGAAGAAGCCCATTTTTTCCCAACTAAGCTAATGTTTGTCCGAGGGGGGGGATGCCGCGGGCGACTCCTAATTGCTTGGTGTCTGCGCGCCACTAAACCCAAAGCTGTACGGCGGGAAACGTGACGAAATGCATTAAGTTTAAAAATAATAATGGCCGAAATATACCTATTAAGCAGCGTTTCCACCAATAATGTAAGAGCATGTGTTGTGAGGAATGTGTTTTTCATTAACCAATAGGAACGCTTCATTTACACATCCTCGCACAGCACGTCTCTAGTTGAAACAGCTGAGCGGAGCGAGGATGTGTAAATATAGCGTCTCTATTGGTTTGCAACTATAGTTGTAAATAAGCCCGTTAGCTACCGTTAATTAACCAAATTTATGGTTAGTTACCAATAAAAATCAGTTATTAACGGTTAATTATCCGACTGCGACAACGAAAAAGGGTTATATGTTTTTTTATTGTGTTGAAGTTGACTAACTTGTAGGTGAAGTGAAAAATCGTTATTAAAAGCGAGATTAAGAAATAAAAGAGTGCAAGAATAATAGTGTTTTTTTCCCCGGATTAAAAAATAATAATAATGAATATACCGAATAAGAAGCCACTAATCTTTTTTGGCATAACAGACGATCTCACAGCCCCAAGAATTTCACAAGAATTAAAAAAAAGTAACTGTCAATATCTATAATCGAGATTAATATGGCGGTTTTTTTTCTATGGAAGCTACCCGTCTGAACGTTAGTTCTCTGGGTAATCTGTGGCTGCTTACTCGCTCCTTCTCGCTATAGTGGCGGCGATCGCCAGCAGTCTCGGCTGGGCACGCGCCACTCTGTCCCCCGCCGCCCGCCCCTTTGCCGCAAGTTGAAGCTGGCATCATCGCGCAACTCGCGATACACATTTCAAGCCGCTAGCGGCATCTAGCGGTGGTATTTAACCGTTAATAACCAAAAATGCATTTATAACCGCTTGGTTAAAATCGTTAATAACCGGCTTCGCATCTATATTTGGAACTCACCGTCGCACATTGATGGCAACGGAGCTTTATGATCCAAAACAGCCGATAATCGTCGGGGGAGAAAAGTCCTCGAGTGGCGATCACAAACCGTAAGACGCAGCGTTGGCAGGCCCCCACTAGATGCACTGACGGCATTGTGAGAGTAGCGGGCAACCGGTGGATGCAAGCGGCGAGTCGTCGTTCATTGTGGCGTTCAGGGGGAGGTTGTTCAGAATCGGACGTCTTCCGGCTGATGATGATGATGGTTCAAGTACTCTGAGCCATCTTACGCCTTTAATTACTTACATAAATGCTTATTTTTGTTTAAAACAAAACCCGTTAAACAATTAATTATGTATTAATCACGTCGTTGACAAAACCCGCGTATCATACGGCGTAATTAACAGCCATCAGCCTGACGATATAACTTGTGGTGGACTAGGAGCTAGTGGTGAATACGTTAGTTATTTGCAAGACAATATATTATTTTGTTATTTCATTGTATAGTCATGTTAATTATTTTATAGATGTCACAGTTGTGTACGTTAGTCCTTGAGATGCCCTGTAAGCTCGCACAATAATAATTATGAACTAAAAATCTAAGACTAAATGATACATGGACTAATTTACATAAAATTATAGTCAGGTGAATTGAAACGACTGAATTTATTTTATAGTCATTTAATTATTTTATAATCATTTATACGTTAGTTTTGAACATGCCCTGTAAGACTCACTCATATAATTATTAATGACCCGGATCTCACGTCTTAAATCGTCTGCATGCGCGTGTTTAGCAGCCGCTATAATCCGAAGACGAATACGGATTAGCCCGAAACATGTCGAGCTAAACTCGATTTAAGACGTGAGTTATCCGGGTCATTACATTTATATTTCATATAACTGTGTCGTTTACAAGTATAGTTTGAGACATCCTAGTAGGTAAGTAGGTTACCTGTAGCAGGAGACCCCGCTCTTCCAAAAAGTAGGTTTTTTTTAAATTACAGTCTACGCGCGTAACAATAATTAAGAACTTATACTTAATAAGCTACACCTAGGTACTTAAAAAACTAAAGTGTGTGTGTGTGTGTGTGTGTGTATGTGTGTGTTTTATTGTGTGTGAATATTTAACTAGCAATTTATACTTAAAGTCTAAATTAGTTTTTTGTGAAAATTATCATGGTATTTTGGAATTGTTTACTTTTTTTGTCAGCGATTAGGAAAATCATCAAGATAATTGCCACTCAGCTCCCTTACTAAAACAAGATATAACCGCGATATGATATATGAGGCGACACACGATATGCGGGTTTCCAAGCATCGTTTAATTTTCAAAGATATTGAATTTTAATGGGTGTTCATGTGGCGTTAAATTGATTTAATTTTAGATTAAATTAATATTACTTCAAAGGCTTTTAATATTATGCAGATTATGTAAGAAATAATGGAAATCTTGTTTCTAATCGATGTACGCCTTGAATAATGTTCTAAATATCCTGTATCCATCTTCGATACGCCAACGCATTCTAGAATACTGTACACTTGAGTGGGATTATAAAGTCATAAATGAAATTGGGCCAATCAACTATTTTACCGACACTTTGGGCGTCTCCTGCGTTACCAAAATTGTCTCTGGCGTTACCAAAAAATCGTACTTCCAACAAGATATTTCACGGTTTAATAGCTTAAACTTACGTAGGATGGCATGTATTCATGTACACCATCTATTAAATTACAGAAAAAATATGATTACTTACAAAAATCTGCAATTGTTTGAAAAATGTCGCGGACAGATTAGTGTCGGTAAAAAGTTGATTGGCCCAATTAACACTATAAAATGGAATTAAATACTAACAATTTGATCCAAGTTGGTCGAAAAATAAAGTTTTTATTGTTATTAAATGCACTAACCCTATGTTCTAACCCTATCCTGCCAATATTATGAATACGAAAGTTAGTGAGTGTATTATTACTCTTTCACGTCAAAACGACTTGACAAAGGTTTTCGAACATCCATCGCTGTTAAAAAAAACACGGTTTCAAAGAGGTAACTATATTTCAAGTTTAAAAAAAAACCTATGCCCAAACCCTAAATGTCTTTGAAGAAATGAAATCCGTAAAATAACCTAACCAACACATTCAAATCGGTCCACCCGTTTAAGAGCTACGGTGCCACAGACAGACAGACACACACACACAGACAGACACACAGCAGTCAAACTTATAACACCCCTCTTTTTGCGTCGGGGGTTAACAAAACACAAATTCAATCATAAATTCAAGTCCACTGCTGAATAAATTTTCATGCAAGCTAAGCCCAGTAATGGATAATGATAACTGTTCTTAATACTTCAGCGATAGAGGATAATAGTACGTTGAACAGACATACACCAAACCAAAATATAAATCACAAGCTTTTGTACGGCCGGCGGCGCGCGAGCCCCTCTCGCGAGCATATAAAAGATTAGCCAATTCTCACGTCCCCATCGTCGGCCTCCATACAACCCCCTGGGGCCTCCGTGCGGGCCCTCTTAAAGACCGAGGGGCCACGTTAGGTATTCAGGTGGTGAACAGACAGTAATGACTTGGTTCGGAAAAGATAGCGGCACTGAATGAGACGTGAAGGTCAGTAACAGACTTCATCAAAATGGGTAAGAAGCGAGCATTTCACTCGTAAATTCCAGTGGGAATCAAAACGTTAATGTTTTCTTATTTCTTCTCGTTTAAATCAGGATCCGTGCCCCGAAAGGAAAAATAGGATCACTTTCTTGTCCATCAGTCTGTTCGGCGGTCATGACCGTTTTTTCAAGAACTTGTGGAGTTATCAATCTGAAATTAATATCAAATACTCAAGTCACTTACATTTTTAATTAAACACGAGCTTTATGGTGAAGGAAAACATCGCGAGGAAACCTGCACACACCTGTGAAGTAATTAAATGGTATGTGTGAAGTTTCTAATCCGCACTGGGCCCGCGTGGGAACTACTACTGAGATTTTTTTTTTTTTTTTTCTACTACAGGCAAACGAGCAAGTGGTCTCCTGATGGTAAGAGATCACCACCGCCCATACACATCTGCAACACCAGGGGTATTGAAGACGCGTTGCCAACCTAGAGGCCTAAGATGGGATACTCACGTGCCAGTAATTTCACCGCTGTCTTACTCTCCACGCAAACACAACAGTGCAAGCACTGCACTTCACGGCAGGATTAGCGAGCAAGATGGTGGTAGCAATCCGGGCGGACCTTGCACAAGGTCCTACCACCTGCAAACGATGATGACGATGCTGAGATGGTGACGATGATGACTCAAGGGTAGCTTTATCTTGAAGCAGTAAAAAGTCAAAATGAACTTCTACTTAAGTCAACGAAATCACAAAACATACAGTCATAAATAAATGTTTCCAAACAAATCTCTGTAACCGAAAAGCCTATTGGATATTTCCGGTTGTCCTCTGGCCTCTCAAACGGAGGATCATGGGTAGAAATCCGGACTTGCATCTTTAACTTTTTTGAAATTCATGAGCGAAATCACATTTGAAATTTATCAGAAACTTTACGGTGAAGGAATCCACACTGAGCCCATAGAAATTACGGCTGAAGCCTATTCGACAGCCCTCTATTGGACGTAAAAAAACTGGGATGATGTTGATTACGACTGAATACTATAATACATCAATCAAGCATGGTAACTCTATTGTAGCAGCACCGAGCAATAAAGTTTGCGACCCGTAATTGGCTCTATACTCCACTCGTTCTGGGGAGCTGGGATTAGGAGGGAGTCATTAGTTTGACGACGTTAGATTACACCCTGATTACGAAAAGCTATTGTCTGTCTGTACAATTTGTTGCATCATTCTAGCAAGGAGCAAGTTGCATTCTCAAAAATGCAGAAGTTCTAAGACATTTTTAGGTTTCAGCTTTCTGCGATGAGGCACATTAATTTTGCGATGCAGTCCTGACGCGATGTGGTCATTTTGCGATACCAGTCAGATACTCTACTATTGACCCCAAAATTCAAGTCAATCCGACTACTGGAAAAGGACCGAAATTAACACTCCAAATCTTCCTGTTATTGGCTCTGGGTTACTATTTTCATATTAAAGTTGTTATATAACCTGTTTATTCACTTTTAACAACAAAATAAATAAAAATTTAAGCAAACAAACATTCAAAATTTATAAAAATGTACGTTTATGTTGACGATTTATTCGATCCTTCTTTAAATACGGGACGTGATTGATTCAGACTCGCAGACGACGTTAACACTCTCTAAGTTGGGTTTGAAATTGCTCTGATTTATCCACAAAATCAAATATCGTACGACTGTGGGAGCCCCGACTGAACATACGTGCAGCCGCGTGAACGTCCTTTACCAAAGCAAACATATCGTGCGCCGTGATCAAGTGAAATGAGATTCGATTCCCGTTTAAATTGCACAAGAGTGTAGTTTATAACTGGGTAGGAAAAATTGGTTTCGCTTTAGACTTTAAATTTCTACTTAGGCAGCGTACTTTTTGACCTCTTACTCGGTCACTGCAGAGAGCGAACGAATCGTCTTAACTCTTCCTGGAAAAAAATTTTTTCATATGGCTATTTCCCGTGCCGTGAGCGTTCAGAATAGAACAGATCCATTCCGTGGGTGTCGTTAAAGGCAACTAAAGGATTTAATGTGAGAGGGGGCAACAGAGCTCTCTGTTGCTAACTATGAACTCTAGACTTCATCTCGAGCGGAAAGAGTCCTGTCGATACTGTCGTAAGTGACGTTACGGCTACGTCTCGTAACATCCTCGCTAGCCTCATCAATAATGTCGTATGTCGTACCTACACGCCAGCCTGCCTCATCCATCTCGATCCTAAGCTTAACACTGACTCTGTTCTTATTAATAACACTAAGTATAGATTTAGCTTGAAATAACACGTTGCTAACGGTAATGCCGTTACTTAAACTTGCATGGCCATCTTCAGTTTGATAACATGTCTAAGCAAACCTCGACTTTTCTTACTTGACTTACGTTGTAAATTCTGATAATGGAAAATTAAATCGAAGGTTAGGCTGTCTTTTGTAATAGGTTTGTTATCCATGAATTGCATCATCCATATGATTTTTTTATTATTTTATTTTATTTTTTATTATGAATTTTGAACGTAAAATTGAACGAATTGAGGAATAGCGATGAAAAATAATTTTTGTCTTATAACTAAGTAAATATGTTATTTTATATATTTTTAATATTATGAATGTGAGTGTGTGTTTGTGTGTTTGTATGTTTGTCCGTCTTTCACGTCGAAACGGAGCGACGGGTTGACGTTATTTTTGGCATAGAGTTAGTTTATGGGCCAGAGAGTGACATAGGCTACATTTTATCCCGGAAAAATGCACAGTTCCCGAGGGAACAGCGCGCAATAACCTTACCACGTGGATAAAGTCGCGGGCAAAGCTAGTTTTATATATTTATACTCACAAATGTGATGAAAAACATTGTATGTCACACGGGCGGTACTGCAATGGAATTAAGCTTATTTAACTAAACAATAATACAATACAATAATAATTGGTGATATACCTGTAGTACTCATAAGTTTTGATTTTTGATAGTGCACGACATACCTGAAACAAACGAAAAACCATTAGCAAGTTAAAAAAAAACTGAACTTATTTAAGAAAGCTCTATACCTATATATTTTAGAAAACCCTATAAGAATTGTGTTCTTTAAATAAAGGGGCAAACTTTTAAAATGTATACATTAAAATATTTAATTTGGCGAATTTCATTTGCGCTTGCCTGGTTTTTATAAACTATAATTTTCCTAAAACATTTTTCATAAAAGTTTTTTCGAATCTGATTACAAAGGACAACCTTCTTAAACGTTTTTATCGCCTCACAACTCCACTGAACCGGTTAAAAATGAATTCGACAAACAGGAAACTTGGCGGGAAATCTCTAAAAAAAACATCCATTGTACGCTCATTTCCAGTACTTTGACAAAGCGTAATAGAAACATTTAATCCTCTCGCTCGGAGTAAAAACTACGTCACAAATTCACGATTCAAATTAAACATTCCCCGTTTTAATTTAAAACTTGCATTCCCATTTTAAGGTGCATTTTAGCTTTGAGTCTGTAACAAAGACGGCTTCTTAGAGAACGGGTGGAAGCAATTAAATGCAGAGGTCATATTCAGTAGATATTAAAACTAAAGAAATGCTGTCTGCGGTTTGTTTCTGCATTTATTATTTTAACGTTTTTTTTTTTAATGAGTTCTGTAAAACATTTATATCCGTTTCAATATCAGGTTAAATAAAAAAAAACGTTTTGGGATAATTTAAGCAAAAACACCCCGTAAAATTTTCTTTGTCTTTTCTTCAAATTTAAATGGAATCAAACGAAAAGTATTCCTTTTTTGACAAAAAAAAAACAATTTTCCAAACGGTTCATGACGACGGATATCTGAGGTAACATACAAGCAAATTAAAAACCTCATTTTTCAAGTCGATTATAAATAATATTAAATCTTTCTGAATGCCAGGCAGTGTGACTGTCCTGCTAGGTGATTTTACTTGCTTCAAAGTCAAGTCAGTTTAGTGATTTCTGCGTTACGATAGTGTTAGGAAACACCCCGCCATATAACATTTTAATAATAAGAAATATGCAAAACAGAGATATCATGAACACTAAATCCGTCCCCGAAGAATTCTCCCTTGCACACAATGCATATAAATAAGCAAAATGAGTTTATAGCAGGTCGAAAGTTGACGTCATAAAGTTTAATGGCGGTTGAAATGTATTCCACCATACAACGCGGCGGCGAGCAGCGATTGGTCGCTCGTGGCTGGCTGCTCGTTGCTCACCCCGCGAATTGCGCTAGCATGAATAAAGTATAGGGTTTTATGGGTGGTAAAATTGAGACGTTCGGATATTTGTAAAAAAAGTTTCTTTTTAGCATGTTCAGATTTGAATTTAGTTGTGAATTGGCGTAGAAAGATTTTCTTACTCGGTACCTGTCAGAAAAAAATATTTAAAGTAGACCATAAGTTCGATAATACTCATAAGTGGACTCAATTAAACGATGTATAGCCAATTTAAAACTAGCGGAGCTGCGCACACTGGCTACATCCCGCGGGTACTTTACACTTTCCCGGGTTAAAAAGTAGTCTTGTCGCCTATTCTTCGCAACGCACTTCTAGAGTTTATCTCTTACGTAGAAAAAAAATTACATCTGTATTTTATTAGTGAGTATATAAAAAACTTCCAAAGTAAAACTGGGAAAGTAGTATTTGTAAAAAAATGTTTTTAAGGGTTCCGTAGTCAACTAGGAACCCTTATAGTTTAGCCATGTTTGTCCGTCTGTCTGTCTATCCGTCCGCGGCTAAGCTCAGAGCCCGTTAGTACTAGAAAGCTGTAATTTGACATGAGTATACATATCAGTCATGCCGACAAAGTGGTAAAACATAGACGTAAAGTGGGGGGTGATTTTATTTTTCTCGACTTACCCCATAGCGTGGGGTATCGTTGGATAGGTCTTTTTAAACCATTGGGGGGTTGCCCAGACGATTTTTCGATTCAGTAATCTGTTTGCGAAATATTCAACTTTAAATTGCAAATTTTCATTAAAATCGAGCGTCCCCTCCCCCCACTCTAAAATCTAAACTATGATAGTACGATGATACTAAGTAAATTAAATTTACAAGGAAAATTATAACGGCTAAGATTGCTTGAGAATTATTAGTAGTTTAAGAGTAAATAGCAGCCTAAGGTATAAAATATACCTAAACATGGAGCATTCCGTACACGATACGAAATCCTATAAATATTACTTGATTTTTCGTAATGACTACGGAACCTTATCTAGCGTGTCCGACACGCTCTTGGCCGGTCTTTCTTTGTTGACTTTAGTTGCATTTATATTCAAACTACATAAAAAAACCGCATCGAAATCTGTCCATCCGTTGGAAAGCAACGATGCCATAGACAGACGGACATTAGCGTCAAACTTACAACACCCTTCTTTGTGCGTTGTGGGTTAAAAACCTAGTAACTCCCTCTGTCATAGCTCTAGTATAACGATCGGCTCCTGTGAAGGTCTCCTAATTTGACGCCAATAAAAACCTGACCCCGTCACACTTCGCTCGTAAAGCATGATTATAATGATCCTCTTGATACAGGGGCGTCATAATAATCGGTGAGAGAAGGAGATATGGCGTATCCACTTAGCTCAGATGTTGGAGCTAGGTGCTAAAGCGTCTAAAGTAACGTAAGTACCGCAATTTGCATTTTTATAATGACGAGTAATTGGAGTTAAGTTGAGTTTATTATAAAAGCTATTTTAAGTAACCGCAGATAACCGCAATAACAACAGGAAATAAAACTGCCGAAACAAATTTTTGGTTGGTATAAAACATCATGCGGTATTTTGAAATTTCGGGGAATGTTATTTAGGATTCCGTAATTAAAATACTGTAGTGGCTCAGTGGTTTCAAATAATGGACTCTCAAGCAGATGATCGTGGGTTCAAACCCAGGCTTGCATATGAGTTTTTCCAAATTCATGTGCGAAATTACTTTACAAAATTTACTACGAGCTTTATAGTGAAAAAAATAGGGAGGAAAATCTTAACAAACCTAGTAATTCAAAGGTGTGTGTGTGAAGTTCCCAATCCACGGGCCCGCGTGGGAACTACGGACCAAGCCCTCTCGTTCTGAGAGGAAGCCTGCGTAATGCAGCGGAACTCATAGTATCTGGAATCATGATGATGACACTAGTTGCCTAACTCTAAATTTTTTGAAAACTATTATTTACAAGCTTTTATTTAGTCTCATCTGTCTCGTTGTCTCTCTGTCTGATTGTCTGTAAGTAAATCTTGCAAGTTAAATTCGACCAACTTCTAGTACTTAGTTGGATTAACTTGAAATTTGGTAGGTATACTTATGTAAATTGCGTGACAGTACAACAATCTGGTAGTAACAACCTGGTAGTCCGGCCAGGATCGTCTCCACAGGACGGAACTCTTCAATGGTAAATGGCATCGACTTGACATTTGGTATGCAAATGTAGTTTGGGTGAACAAAAATTTATTTCAGTACAGAACCCGCAGTTTGTAGACCAACTTTGTCCCGGAATTAAGTACGGTCCCCCTTATAAGTATCGTTTATACTGTCATAGATTAATCTGTACAAAGTCGTAATTCCTTGTAAACCATCCGTCGGGTCAGCGCCCTCTGGGAGGCTAGCTAGTTATTTCACGCGGCTCTGTTCGTAATCCAGGATTACTGTTATTTACGCCATTAAGTCATTTAGCTTCGCTTGCCGCTGTTACAGTAATATTATTTCAGTGACCTAAGTAAGGTGACCTTTGAGATTTTGAAACGACTCGCGCACGATTTTTATCTACTTAATTTCACTTTGTATAACATTCAAAATTATGTAGCTAACACGCATAAGCTAAAATATAAAAAAATATAAGCTCACTTTGAATAAGCTTGTTTAAACATTCAGTGTGAATAAAATAAACAAAACCAACTTAGAAAAGGTAGATGAACCTCCGGCATTTGAAAGTTCAATATCTCAAAAACAACTGAACCGATTTTCATGAAAGTGAGAACCACCGCAACAGACCCTTTTGTATGACAAAAATCGCATCAACATCGTTCCATCCGTTTGAGAGCTACTATGGCACAGACAGATTGATAAACAAACAGATAGCCAGACATTAAAGGAGGAAAAAAATATATTTTACCGTGCTACATAGATGATATTGAATATTATTATATCCATACTAATATTATAAATGCGAAAGTGTGTTTGTACGTTTGTCCATCTTTCACGTCGAAACGGAGCAACGGATCGACGGGATTTTTGGCATAGAGATAGTTTATGGGCCAGAGAGTGACATAGGCTACTTTTTATCCCGGATAAGCGCGCGATAACCGAATCCCACGCGGAAGAAGTCGCGGGCAAAAGCTAGTTATAAATAAAAATAAATAAAATAAAAATAAATCACAAGTGTTAGGTTCCAACGGTTATCCATTTCCAGTGTACAATATTTACTTAAAACTAAAGATAACAAACAAAACCAATATAAAATATCTGACGACCGAATGGCCAAGTGGTTAGAGAACCTGACCACGAAGCTGAGGTCCCGGATTCGATTCCCGGCCGGGGCAGATATTTGTTTAATATGACAATGTATTTAAGTATGTATTTATTTATAAGTATGTTTATCCGTTGCCTAGTGTCCATAGTACAAGCTTTGCTTAGTTTGGGACTAGGTCAATTGGTGTCCAGTGTCCCATGATATTTTTTTTTTTATACATAATATAATTGATTAATTATAATAATAAAATTAATGTCGTCAAACTTATAACATCTCTCTTTTTGCGCCGGAGTAAAAGCCAATGAAAACTAATATATAATAATAATAATAATAATAAATTCATTTATTTCGGGCAACTTGGCCCATACAATAAATACCTTACAGACTAACATACATATTTATAATCAATATTTAAAACGAATTTGGTGACAAAACGGCGTGACCCCGTTGAGTCACCGTCCCCGACGTCGCATTCATCTGCGGCATGGTGCCCCGGCACCGCCGAACACGACGTCTTTCGGCCAGAAGCAGCACTCGCGATGGTCCCCCCCCCCCCCCTTAGCAGCCGCGGCACGCGCACCACAAACGAGCTGAAGTGCACGTAGTGGCGCGACTGCAGCTGGAACACCCTCAGCGTGTATCCGCTCTTCCGGCGGACGTATTCCACCACATCAGCGACTGCGACGGTGTGATGCAGACGCGACACATACAGTGCCGTATTCGGTGATATATGTAATAACGTCTTTGATAGACTATTTATACTAACATTACAACTTTTTTTTTTATCCATTTTTCTTATGTTTGTCACGAATAAATGTTTCTTTCTTTCTTTCATTACAATCCTGTAATAAATGTAATCATTATTTTTGCTGTCGTCTAGTAAACGTCTCTTGTAAATAAAAGACGGTCAATATAAAATTAAATACGTATCTTACAATTAGCTATCTTATCTAGTAGTTTCGGCGGGCGTGTAATTGAAGCCACCCAACCTTTAATTAAGTAATGAATGATACTTGATGCCGGACACGCTGGTTAACTCGATGATTTGTGGGATTAATTGTGTTGGTTTATGAGTTCTTGACTTTTAGATATAAGTCAATAAAATGTTTTTTTTTGTAGTTGTATATCATAGCCATAGTGTATGCAAGTTTATGTGGCAGCGGGGCTAAATACTCCGAAATTCTAAAATCGAAGTTCGTGGTCGTTCCGTCTCTCTGACACTTGAGTGAGAGGGACGGTACTATACGAATTTCGAATTTCAGAGTAGGCCCTTAATAAAGAATGAAAGAAAATACATTTATTTAACGCCATAAAAAACAAACATAGAACAGATAAAGACATACATGACGCTAAACAGGTCCCCACTCAGCATAATGCCACGGCAAGCCGTGGCGCTGATTTTCAGTGAGGACCTTATCTAAAAACTATAAAATATATTAAATTGTATGGCAACACCGGCTTAAACAGTTCAATCGTGTGCAGTTGAATTGTTGAATAGGCGAGCTAGCTCAAAAACATTATTCACCAGAATTGTACCTACTTTTAAATTTCTATATTCCATTCGTCTCTTCCGTTACCTCTTCAATCCCACCACCAGGTCTCGCGGATGCAGTAAAAAGCCAATTGACCTAACAGCGAGAGCATTCCTCGTTCGCATTACCACACGAGGGCGGAAAGTCACAATTACTGTCATCGGATGTCACTTGTCAATCAATTAGGCATTCCACCCGGTTATTACGTTAATTGCTGGACGTGATAAGTGGCATACGGCTAACGGAACTGTACCGCGTGATGAGTCAGTCAGTTGGGGAAATCGTCTGCGTCACAATGCTCGTCTGGCCCTATATACTACGAAGTGCAAAATTAGAACTTTCTTATCTTGCCATCCCGCTAACGCTAATATTATTGTATACGAGAATGAGAGGGACGGTACGATACAAACTTCGATTTTCGAATTCGTAGTAGCCCCCCCTGATCTTTACTTTAACACGTATGGTTACGGTATAAATTTCTAATACACTCGGGAAATACGAGTATTAAGTACCTAGTACCAAATAGCTCCCTCTTGAGTTTTCAAAATGGTTGAAATAATGATATTCTTTACATTTTTAAACGTGGGATTAGGAATTTCATACACGCCATTGAACTGCTTCACTGGTTTGTACAGATTTTCTCGTTTTCCTTCACCGTAAAGTTCGTGGTAAATTCCGAATGTAATTCCGAAAAGCCGTGGTGGCCTAGTATTTGACAAGCAGAGGATCGTGGGTTCAAGCCCGGAGTCGCGTCTCTAAGTTTTTCGAAATTCATGCGCGAGGTCAAAATAAAATAAATACATTTTTCCTATGACTGCTTTTTAATTACTTTAAGCTATCTGATGTCCTGAATATGTTAGGAATTATCACAAAAAAAAACTTTATTTTCTTAGTAGTTTTTGCTAGAATTGGATGTGGCATCCATAATGTCTTTAATCTTAAAGTAACCGTCCACTGCGCGCGACACAAACTTATAGCCTGTTAATGGATCGTAAAGGCGAGAGTACATCAGCGGAGAATATTGCAAAACATTGCTACTAATATGTACACGTTTTTTTTTAATTTAAACTACCGAGAGACTCACATTATATTGTTATATAAATAGTTAAGATTACCCTACCCGATGAGTGGCGAACCAATCCGTGATTCATTCTCAAAGCGACCTCGAACGGAAAGCGCGAGAGCGTGTGAATACGCGAGTGACCCGTGTATTAATTAACTTTAATAACTATGTATACGATTTTTTTTAAATTTATACTTGAAATCAGTTTTAATATAAAACAGTAGGTCTTTCATACTTTTTTTCTACTACGGTAGAAAAAATAACGGAATTTTTGTTATGTCTTGTACATATGAAATAATACCCGTCTGATATACAAGCCACAGCCTAAAGCACTTGTGCCAGAAACATAACATTTTGAAGGAAATTGGAATTTGATATGCTTTTGAATTTATCTTAAATATAACAAATTTAGAAAAAAATGCCTTTTAGAAATTCCCACGGGACTGGAAACCCGGCTATTTTTTACTTATACTTATTTTTTACATATATTTATCCGCGGCCGTGGCTTAGTTTCAGTGAATAAGTAAAAAATAGCCGGGTTTCCAGTCCCGTGGGAATTTCTAAAAGGCATTTTTTGTAAATTTGTTATATTTAAGATAAATATTAGCTCAAGATTATTGATTCAAGGTAGTTTTGAAAAAACGGTTAAAAAATTTATTAATAATTTGTGGGTAGTTTTGTTTTGTTTCTTAAAACGTATGTGGGTACTTGGGGAGTTACAGTGACAAGTTAAAACGGTGGTTGTGGTTCGTTAGTCTAACAACTGGTAGCATGGTGTACGGTTGTGTCACTCTGAAGATGAGCTCTGGTTGAGTTCGAAACGCGTCAGTGTAGTGTGGTGGTGGTGATAGATGGGTTTGTGTGATTTGTGTGTGTTCTTACAGTGTGGAGGTGGAGGAACTGCATGAACACGCATATTTTGCATAAGCTTAGCTATCGTAAGGTCGCGGGTGAGCAAGGAAATTATTTTAGTTCATTAAATATTAGCTGTTTTTTATGTATTCTTTTATAGAAACTGTACAAAAGCTGGTTTCACGAAGACATTATAGCCAATCGAGACCTGATAAGACTACCAAATATTCTCAAGAAACAATTTTCGTTTCATTATAACTGGATCAGAAAATCATAATTAATTAAACCGTAATAATAGGATATAAATTCAATGATACCAAAATACTCGTAGACTACAAAGTAAAGGCACTCAATTATCTTCGATCATAATTGCCTCGTAAAGCTCCTTTCATCGCAAAATACGCGCTGTAACGAATCCAAACAACACGCCGCCTAAAATTACTGCCATTACACATAAACAATGCTCAGCGCTTAATTAACACATAGCGCGTAATATTGCTCGCGAATCCGCAATATCCCGCTATATTCAGCAATATAGCGCTTTGTGTTACCCCGTTGTGTTCCACGCCTTATCCGAGTCTGCACGTAAGAGCCTCTTTTGTCTGATCAGTCATAATTGCCAACGACTGATCAGTGGACAAAAGATGAGATTACGACTGACTTATGGAATCTGAACGTCAGGGATTCCTGCCACTGATAAATCGTCAGACCGTTTCGCTGCTCTCAATGGCTGGAGAAAGTTTTGGTCGAAGTATCGCCATTGTTATTACAATTCGTAGATTTGCGTTATTATCGGGATTTGACGGGTAGTTTAGTGAGCCTTTAGTGGTTAGAGTACCCTGCCTACAAAATTCAAATTCAAATTCAAATCATTTATTCAGTAAATAGGCCGCAATGGGCACTTTTACACGTCATTTTTTAAACTACCAGCGCTTTCGGAAAGACCATCATTGCCAAGAAGAATGCGCCGCAAGAAACTTGGCAGAAAGTCATTTCAGTCAAAGCTTTCGATTCTCGGTCTGGGCAAATATTACACAATACTATACAATGACTCCTTATTGAACACCAAACATAGTCAGCAGTGGGGTTACTACGAAATTCAAAAATCGAACTTTGTATTGTATCATATTATATAATATCTAATTACCGTCAGCGGGACGGCAATGTACGAAGTTCCAATTTTGCACGTATGTAGAGATATTCCAAGGTAAGCTATAGGTGGACTTATAGCTTCAGAGCGATCTCTTGCAGGAAACAATCATCTATGAATAAAGCATTTTTTTTATTTGTAAATGTAGGTATGATGAAAAAAGATTTGGACACAAAATATCAAATAACTTGTTGCACTGAACTGACGAATATATCATCACATAGGTTCAGGCATTCATCTCTCCCCCAAAACCAATTTTGAGCCCCTACCAGTAATAAAACTTCGTAGGGTTGTCACAAAAGCTTCTTTATCATTTTCCCGGATTTCAAATTCAATAATGTATGAAATGTATCGTTTACCGTAATTATCATTTTTCATATGAATATTTTTTCCAAAACATTTTTCATAATGTTTCAAGTAACCCAACTAACTCATCAAAACTGGTAGGAGATCGCAAAGAACAGTGCCCGTATTGTCTAACGTTCTGGCAATCGCTATCGCATTCACTATATATTTTTACCACGCGTCCCATACCGTGTGACAGAGAGAAGTAGCGTAAACTATCGTGATTCCGAGTGTTAGAAAACAAGGTCTCTTGGCGCGTTGGTGCCAACTCATATAAGGTCTCTAGTCATGTTGGTGCCAACTCATATAAGGTCTCTAGACGCGTTGGTACCAACTCATATAAGGTCTCTAGACGCGTTGGTACCAACTCATATAAGGTCTCTAGACGCGTTGGTGCCAACTCATATCAAATGCCAAGATCCATTGCGGTTTGTGTTAGGTTAGTTTGTGTTTTACACTGTGTTTTAAAATTAATTCGCAATATTTCAGCAGATACTTGAGTCATCAGCTTGACTGATAGCCCTCACGCCTTTGACACCATCTACTTTGGACGACAATATCAAAAGTACGAAAACATTTGTTAACTACAAATTATACCTAGTTAGTGCCCGGCCGCTAAGAAGTAAATCCTGACACATTGCAAAACTATGAAGTTTAGCCATTAATGTCAACCATTGAAAAACAATGCTATACTTCCGATCTCCATGACACAGGCTGTGCCTAGTGTGGAGATCACTGCTTCTCTTGTATTGTTGAATTATTTTTTTATGGTCAATAAATACATTTATTATTATTATATTACTTACTACTCTGTCGCACGCAACAAGGTAAGCATTGCATTTTTTTCTATGATTCTTATTGTTTATTTCAGAAACTTCATAGTTTTGTAATGTGTCAGGATTTACTCCATAACGGCCTTTGACTATAGTTAATCCTGAAGAACCATTTATATTATGAATTTTTAGCTCAAGTTGCATAATCATCTGCCGAAATCTTCGTTCTTCTATATCCTCATTTTAAATACCGATCCCGTAAAGAAATCAAGACCCTCCATGGCTCGCGCAGCGCAGAGGCGACACAGTTTTTTTTTTTATTCGACTGTATGGCAAACGAGCAAGTGGGTCTCCTGATGGTAAGAGATCACCACCGCCCATAAACATCTGCAACACCAGGGGTATTGCAGATGCGTTGCCAACCTAGAGGCCTAAGATGGGATACCTCAAGTGCCAGTAACCAGTTTCTGGTTTAATCGAATAATAGGACCCTTCTCGGAGGGGGAAATGGGGAAGACCTAGGTTTTACAACCTTTTCCTTCTATTAACAACCCTTGAAACACGCCTTCACCTCCCGCCGCGTGATTCATCCCTATCGCCTCGCGTCATTTGTTTCAAGCGCCACCGACAACTTTTACTATTTCGCGTAGTTTTCTTGTTTTATTGGTAGTTCTTGGCAGTGTTAAGAGAGGACTTGTCTTTAGAACCGATTTGAGTGTCTGTGATTTTGAAAGTTTTTTTAGAACAAATTTACCAGCAATAATTGCCCCCTTTTTACGTGATTGAAAGAGCAGATGATGTTACACTGAAGGAGTTAGTGTACAAGTAGCTTAAGTAATGCAGTAACAGCTTATTCAATCTAGCCATAAAGAGCTTAGAGCCTAGATCTTATAGGTGCCTAAGGTGCAAGCCACAACAACAACTTTCGTATGCCAAATGAGACCGTTATGCGTCCCTTTAACTCGCGTCACACTCGCATTTAAAAGCATCGGACTGCCTTGTGACGGATCCGTCCCACGGAATACCTAAGGTTTACAGAAGACGTGGGACAGGGCCTCGTCATGGACGGGGTGGACACGGGGCGAGGGCGTCTCCACCTCGTCTCTTCGTCTGCTTTGGATTGCGACGTTTCTATACATTTAGTATAAAACCGGCCAAGAGCGTGTTGGACACGCCCGAAATAGGGTTGCGCAGCCATTACAAAAAAATTAAGTAATATTTTTCTAAGGATTTCGTATTTTGTACGGAATATTCCAAGTTTAAGTGTATTTTATACTTTAGACTGCTATTTACTCTTAAACTATTAATAATTCTCAAGAAAACTTAACTTTTACAGTTTTCCTTGTAAGTTTGATATACTTACTACCATCCTGAATTTTTTCAAATTTTTCGCTCGATTTTAATGAAAAACTGCACTTTAAAGTTGAATATTTTGCAAACAAATCACTGAAACGAAAAATAGTTTTAGCAACCCCCAATAGTTTTAACGATACCCTACACTACAAGGTTGGATGAGGAAAAAAAAGAATCCCCACTTTACGTCTATGGGATGGTCTATTTTTTTTTGATTTTTTTATTGTACCATTTTGTCGGCATAGTTTACACATATTTGTGCAAAATTACAGCTTTCTAGCATTGATAGTCCCTGAGCAAAGCCGCGGACGGACAGGCAGACAGACAGACATGGCGAAACTATAAGGGTTCCGTTTTTGCCATTTTAGCTATGGAACCCTAAAAATTGATTCAAGGGGCGCCGCGACTGCGATGCTTCCCCGTCCCACGTCTCTTCTGTGAGGCTTACTCCTAAGTATTATTTTCACTACATACATGTCAGAACATACCGTAAACTGCTTCAACTTTGCTCTCTGGCCCCAACATTGCCTTTTTAGATTTACAGTCGATAACTTAGCACTCTTATAGGGTTTAAACTTTTATCTACACGGGAATTATTATTACGGGGGGATAAAAGTTTAAAAACCTAGAAGGGTGCTAGTTATCGACTCTAAATCGAATCAGGCAATGTTGGGGCCAGAGGGCAAAGTTGAAGCAGTTTACGGTATTATTATCAGAACAAGTTCTGCAGCTTGGTGGTAACATTGGTAAATATGGTAACGATTGAGATGGATTTTGTACGTACTAACAAGAGCTTCCTGCCCGCCGGCATTTTTAATACAAGATTTTTTTCTACCTGTACATATTGTGTTATATCCGTACCAAGTTTTAAGTTGATGTAATATGATTTCACTACCAGATAATCACCCAACTTAGTTCTGTGCAAAAGAAAAACTACTAAAGCGCCAAAATGCTACTTTTGAAGGTGGTCAAAAAATAGTTTGCATATTTTGGAACCACAGCTTACATATTGTAATTCAAATAAAAGCTTGTAAAACTAAATTTAACTCTATTTCCGCATCTTCTAAAAATCACCCCTCATTTCACCACTTGCCAACTGACACCTCTAACACGATCCGTTATCCTTCCAGCTTCCCCGCTACACACGAATTGTCACAGAGCTCACGTCAGCATGGATCGCCCATAGATCAGCGGAATATGAATGGCACTCCATGGCAGTGTTGCCAGATATCGCATGAGAACTGCAAGATAAAATTCTGTTTCCTCTTGAAAAAATATTCGCTTTGTTTCAGTTTTTAAGGGGATATCCACGGTGAAACGGAGAAGTTGATGTTGATTCCTTCAAGGGAAGAGGTTTTGTGTTCGATTCATTCAAAAAATTCGACTTCAAAAATCTGTATCCGAAGTTAAAAAAAATCGAAGTCCTCTTGTGATAGATTTGGAAGAAATACCATAAATGTGAAAGTAACTCTGCTTAGTTTTAGTGCTAATTTTAGTCTTAGTTTTAGGTGGTCCTTATGGAGCTGACCCATTAGGTAAAAATTCTTGAGCTTCATGATTTAAATGGGTCCATACTGTTCAACTTTAAGTTAGCTACTTAACAAAGTTTTAGCCCACTAGACTTGTTTTCTTCTTTTTATTATTTTTTAAGGCAGTCGGGTTTTTGATTTTTTAATTTATTGTTTTATTTCACATTTTTCTGTGAAAATGCTATATCAAAACGGTTATAACTCATATATTTTTAGAATGGGCTAATTGTTAGCTTTCATTTGATACCCCACTCGATCATTTTTTGGAAACTTACAATTTCGCGCCATAAATCCGCTATTTCGATTTTTTAAGAATTTCACGTACCCTGTGTCACTCGCGTCATTAGGGCGAATCCATGGCATATCATTAATCAAAATCGTTTCAGCCGTTGAGTAGTTACGAGAGGACATAGGAATAGACAGGGTAAAAAAATAGCACAGTTCCTGCACCATAGCGATAAACGAATTCTTCACGGACGGAGTCGCGGACAACAGCTAGTTCTCTCGGCACTTGCGTAGGTGAGGTTAAATATTCCCTTCATCCCGGCGCCTGACACTGGCAACGCCACGATTTATCGCGATAGTTCGCCGCCTGAATTCGAATTATACGCGCTAGCAAAAGTTGTAAAAAGTTTTATCACCGCCAATTTGTCAACGCGTCTCCGATTTGAATATTTCAACGTTATCGCCCTCGTGTTTTATTGTATTTTTTATATCGTCACGTGACGACAGAGCTTTTGATGTATGCGGAATCTTTTGGCGGACTTGGGCGGTGGAAGTTTGTGTATGATTTTGGCGATAACGGTTCTAAGATTACCCCATGAGATTAACATGTAAATAGAACGCAAAATGCATTAACTCATTTATTTTGACGACCGGATGGCTAAGTGGTTAGAGAACCTGACTACGAAGCTTGAGGTCCTGGGTTCGAATCCCGGCCGGGGCAGATATTTGTGTGAATAACACGAATGTTTGTTCTCGGGTCTTGGATGTTTAATATGTATTTAAGTATGTATTTATCTATATAAGTATGTTTATCCGTTGCCTAGTATCCATAGTACAAGCTTTGCTTAGTTTGGGACTAGGTCAATTGGTGTGAAGTGTCCCATAATATTTATTTATTTATTTATTTATTTATTTATTTATCAAATATTAGCTTTTGTCCGCGTTTTCGCTCGCGCAGAATTAGTATGTAGTTTAAAACTCTTTTAATCTCACAGGAACCATACTTACATTATTTCGGGATAAAAGGTAGCCTATATGTTAATCCAGGGTACTACCTGTATACTGAATTTCATGCAAATCCGTTCAATAGTTTTTACGGGGACGCAATAGTGACGTTTAGACAGATCATGAAATTCCTAGGCATTCGGCAGATATCATCTTCTCAATTTCAATAGACACGGTTCTTCATAAAAAACTTTATTCATATCCCACAGAGGGATTAATCTGATACTCATCAAAAACCAGTCTTATTACAACTGTATAAGCTTCAAGTAAATAAGAGATCTTTGTAAAATGTTGGGATTCGCAAGCTGATCCGAGTCTTATTAACCAAGTAACGTGTGTCAGTTAATCCACTAGTGGTCGTACATTGAGGTTTTCTCGGAGTAATCTTGATCAATGAGTTCATTCAACATGGTGATATTAATAGAAAATGTGAGTAGATCAGTGGTTAATTACTGGACTAGAGGATTAGGCGCGGCATATTCTCACGACCGTGGGTTTTGGGATGACATGAGTTTTATGGGGGATACGAAAGCGGTACGCCCGTTTCTTTGTTTTCATTTTGATATGTAATGTGGGGATTTACAAGCTTTTAGCTGTAGTAATTTTAAATCGCGTTTCAAGTCTAATTTCACTTTTATTACAGTGTTCGAATTACTTGATGTACTGATATAAGCATAACTGACAAACCAAATACAGTTAGTATAAAAGCATGTATGTACCATCAGCCAAATATGTGGTCTACCACCACCACCCTAAAGTTGATAATCGTTTGCATGTCATAAAACAATAATGCCAATAGACGTGTCTGTCAACTTGAAAGTTCGACTTTAGGGACATATTCATTTGATGAGAGCCTGTTTAAAAATTGATAGACCACTTATTTGGCTGATGGTACACAACAACTCGAAAACAAAGGTTTTAGATCTATTAAATGGCCCCAAGTTGTAGATCTATTATCTACCTACCATTTACCAAATTACATGGAAATCATTATAACCATTCCGAGTTCCTTAAAATAAATAAGTATATTATAAATAAACAAATATACCAGAATTAAGAAGATACTATATAAAGTGGTATACATGTATATACAGTTATCCCAGACACAAGCAGTCTATTATCGCGGCTCACAAATCATCCCCCCCCCCATTAATCCTCCACGTGACCGGGGCTCCGAGCACTAGCCTGTATTAACTCATCCCAATTATAATTCGCAGGTGCTTAATATAACTAGGTTAATGCTCGGAAAAGAAAAAGCTAATGAAGAAAATGTTCTTGAATTTTTATCGTCGGTAATTTTTTGTCGTTTTGGTCTTGGTTGCGCCTGGTCCAACTATTCGTTTCTTTTCATCATTCGCTCATCGCCTTATCGCTATCGATCGAGTTTTTGAGTGAGTTAAAAGATATCAGTACTTAGTACACATTTGAAGTAGGAAAAATATAGTGAGCTACTACCTACCAAACCCCTACCTACGAACCCACCCCTACCTACCTGACTACGAAGCTTGACGTCCCAGGTACGATTCCCGGCTGAGGCAGATATTTGTATGAATAATACGAATGTTTGTTCTCGGGTCTTGGATGTTTAATATGTATTTAAATATAAATTTATCTATTTGTTTATCCGTTGCGTAGTACCCATAGTTACAAGCTTTGCTTAGTTTGGGACTGGGTCAATTGGTGGCAAGTATCCCATGATATTTATTTATTATTTATTTATTGCTTACCTTGTAATTTTCTCTCTGTGTACCTGTTTTCTGTATCAGTTACTACTTCTGGTGTACAATTAAGAGTCATTGTATTGTATTTTAACTGTTAACATTCTTTTGACTCACTTTAACTTGTGCATACATCTCTAACTTGCATCGTGATCATTGTGTGCTACATTATCTCATCATCATCATCATTAGCCAGTCCACTGCTGGACTGCTGGACAAAGGCCTCCCCCTTAGAACGCCAAAATTAACGACAACTCACCACTTGCATCCACCAAGCAAAAATATACAAGTTGCAATGGGCGGGCCACATCGCTCGAAGAACAAATAACCGTTGAGGGAGAAAATTTCTCAAGTGGCGACCGCAAACCGGAAGACGAAGCTTTGGCAGGCCTCTCACCAGGTGAACTGACGACATCGTGATATTATCTACTTATAATAAATAATTCCTCTTTATTACAATTTATTTAATTAACGAAACAGGTATTACAATTTAAGACATGTCCCCGTTCTGGGTAAAGGCCTCCTCCAACTGTTTCCATGCTTCTCTGCTTTGCGCTTGTAGTATCCAGTTTTTTCCGGCTATTTTTTTGGATAATATTTCATCTGCCCATCTATCCTTAGGTCGCCCTTTTTTCCTCTTGCCTCGGGGGCCCATCCATTCTGTGACTCGTTTTGTCCATCTTCAGTCTGTTATTCGGGCAAGGTGTCCAGCCCATCTCCATTTCAGGTGTTGTGCGTGCTGTCCTGCGTCTATTATTTGGGTTTTCCTCCTGATGTCTTCGCTACTATCGTTATCTACTTATACTACTTACTAAATTTCAATTAAATCCAACCAAAAGTGGTTTCCATCAGAAATGCCAGGATGTATTGCGAGGAATGTCTTTGTTACGAACGTTTACCTATCCTCGCTCAGCACGGCTGTAGTGGTAACACAGACTAAGGCTAGGGTATTTCGCGGTCGTAAAAAATAAAGTCTCCTCTGCAGTACTTCTATTAGTAAAAGGCGATGCAGCGGAGCGTCAAACAATTTTCCAATACATAGCGTATAACGTTAATTAACTGCAATGCACCGAGCTCATCAACCAAGCAATGGATTGGATGTACACATCATTCTCGGTGTCACTTTAGTCCTTGCTGGGTAGTAAAGTGGAAAATATGAAACCAAAATATTTATTTTGAACGCTCACACTCAATATTATGAGCCATGCGCTTGCGATGGTGTCGCCTTGGATCGGAGTATAATGTCTATAAAGTTTTTACGCACCCGGACGGACGTGTCGTAAAATATTTTCATTTGTATGGCTCGCTGGATACACTGGGAAAGAAAATTGACATCAAAATATAGGATAGTAATAATGGTTAGTATTGAACTAAACTCTTCGAAGAGGGTAATAATAATAATAAACTAAACACAATTTGCTTAACGAAAGCTACGTCTATGCAACAAAATCGTGTTCACGCAGCTCTTCCACCCACTTTAAAATCCATTCCTCTTTGAGAACGCACACAAATCACACAAACCCAGCTATCGCCACCACCTTAATACCCTGACCGTTTCGAACTCTACCAGAGTTTATCATCAGGCAACACAATCGTTCGCCATGCTACCAGATTTTAGGCTAACAAATCAAAACAATCATTTAAATTTATTTATTAATTTATTCATTTAATTACAACCATGGCATTATAATCTGATGTTACAAATAGTATAAAGATCTTCATGGACCCCTGTGGGGTATAGTAATAATTTCAATGTGTCGCTTAAAGTCAACAAAAATATAATTATACATTATAAAAACATTATAAACAGTCAAATAGTATTTTATTTTATTTCACATTGTAAATCCCCAGGTACTTTCTTTATTCTCCTGAAACAAGCTACCCACAAATATTTCGCAAACTGTCTTTTATTTTACAAACATGATAATTCATTTGCGTCATGTTTACTTAAATAAATTTAATTATCTGTCTTTAACCAACCTAACCAACAGTAAGAAAACCCCGACTTTGTCACTTTAAACTTCAATATCTCTAAAACGGCTAAACCGACTTTGATGAAACATATTTATTTAGACGACCAGATGGCCTAGTGGTTAGAGAACCTGACTACGAAGCTTGAGGTCCCGGGTTCGATTCCCGTGTCGGGCAGATATTTGTATAAAAATACGAATGTTTGTTCTCGGGTCTTGGTGTTTAATATGTATTTAAGTATGTATCTATATCTATATAATTATATTTATCCGTTGCTTAGTACCCATAACACAAGCTTTGCTAAGCTTACTTTGGGACTAGGTCAATTGGTGTGAATTGTCCCGTGATATTTATTTATATTTATTTATTTTTTATATATAAGAACCACCGCTAGAAAAAGTAATTTCAAATAAAAAAAACCGCATTCAAATAGATCGACCCGTTTTTGCGTCGGGTGTTAAAAAACAAACTAACTGTCAAAGTTCAAATCAAACTAAGTAATTTTATCAAAAATAGTTTTAGAGTTTTCTTCGGATATTAACCCCGCCCTGTACACCACAGCCTCAACTTTCGCTGCATGATGTATAATGTACGACGCAGACGCACACACGAGATTTATCGCACGAGAGCTATCCCCGGCGAATCACTGAAGGCAAATACATTTTTTAAGGACATGCTGTATTTTTATTGCATATTGCTTTGATTTAATGACTAATGTAAACCGAACATGTAAAAAAAAAAATGTCAAATAAATACTTTTTCATTAATTCATGATGATGATGTCCTCCATGTCGTGTCCGACAAAGGCGAACCCTTAGAATTGTCTATTATGTGCCCGAATATGGCTGGCAAAGCCAAACTTAGTCTTAAAGGTCCTATTACAGGGCGCGCAATGTAATTGACCACTATCATTATACGTGTAAGTGTAGGAAGGTCTCGGGCGGGTCTTTATAGTAAGACGCTTGGCATCCAGGTGTTCCAAGCGATGCGTCTCAAAATTTGCAACAGCCTTATTTACAGAGCTGCGCCATTCCAGTCTCTGCTTCGCGAGATCTTCCCAACTCTCGCATGGGATGTTACATGCGGTAAGGTGGCGCTTTAGGACGTCCCTGTAACGCAAGAACTGGCCATTCATTCATAAGCTGTGTATGTCATTTACTATCTTCTAAAGTTGGTATATTAATAACTAAGTGAAACATTCATCATCAGCCCGAGGACGTCCACTGCTGGACAAAGGCCTCCCCCTTAGAACGCCACAATGAACGACAACTTGCCACTTGCATCCACCGGTTTCCCGCTACTCTCACGATGTCGTCAGTCCACCTGGTGGGAGGCCTGCCAACGCTTCGTCTTCCGGTTCGTGGTCGCCACTCGAGAACTTTTCTCCCCCAACGGTTATCTGTTCAAGTGAAACATTAAATATATCGAATTGGATATAAAGTTCTTTATTTTTTTTTTACAAGGACTTCAGGTGAACTTACCCTACCATTTATACTTACGGGTACAGCACGTACCCGGACTAGCAAATACCCGGGTTCGATTCCCGAAATCTATCAATTCTTTTCTGGTTTTTTAGATGTGTACTAGTTTTACTCGTAGTATACTTAAATTTTTTTTAATTTTAGACGGGGAAAAAGAGCATGCGGGAAACCTAATGGGAAGTAACACCGCCGCATACACGCAATACGAGGGGTATCACAGGTGCGTTGCCGGCCCTTTGAGAGATTGATAGGCTAGGATAAATAAAAGTAAATTAATTACAGATCTACTCCATTACTTTACTAGCAAAATAAACCTGGTCCAAAATTTAACGACGCAGCTATAAAGTGGGCGCCAGACAGTTCAAGTTAATATCGAATAAACCTGTCTGCCTGCCATCAAAATTAAACCAGCTTAATAAAAACACATTAATTATTTGTTTGAATTAATCTTCAAAAGGGTCAGAAGATAATAGAACCGCAGACAAAGCCTCTGAAGTTGAGTTAGTTAATTAAAGAGTTTGTTCAACTGAGTCCAGATTTAAAAAAAAACGGCCAAGTGCCACGAAGGGTTCCGTACCATTGTCTATACAACATGAGACATAAGAAAAAAAAACAGGAAAAAAACAAGTTTGTTGTATGGGAGTCCCTCTTAAGTATTTATTTTTAAAGTGATTATACAACTAACGATTCTGTGAATATTCAAGTGTCTACCTGTTGCTGTTATTAATATCAAGAAAAAACGACAAAAGAATCAATGTTTTGTCGGGAGCCCTCTTTAAATAATATTTAGTTTATTCTGTTTTTGGTATTTGTTGTTATAGCGGCCGCAGTAATACATAATCTGTGTAAATTTCAAGTGTCTAACTATTACGACTCAAGTGATAGAGCTCTGTGAGAGACGGATGGACGGACAGACAGACAGACAGACAGACACCCGTCGGCATCCATTGGGTACGGAACCCTAAAAATTAACTTTCAATCTATGAAACTTTGCTGCTAGTTGAATATTTTTATTTGTCCTTTGTAACCGAACAAATAAACTCATCTGTTTGTGCACTGTTACAGTAAGATAAACTTAGTCTTTGTATTCAAAATTTCATTTACAACCACTGAACTGCCTTTGAACATAAATCTCGGGAACTAATGTAGTCCCAAATAAGAAAAAAATATTCTACGTGATTTTGTTTTGATTATGTTTTGAACTTTCTGCCAAGTTTCTAGCAGCACATTATTCATGGTCTTTCCGAAAGCGCTGCTAATATAAAAAAGTGTCATGTAAAAGAGTTTTTTTCTTAACTTACAGAACAAATACTATGATTGACCCTGAACGCATGAATGCATAGGTACTTTTATAGATAAACTCATAATCAAAAACCCAAACCTCAAAAACAAAGCCTGATCAAGTCCCCGGAAGCTCAAACTTCGTATAAAGATCCACTGGAACCACTAAGCTATTTGACCATCAAAGTAAAAAGAGTTAAGAGAACATCGCCAGAGCCGACAATTACGCTCCCCCATCAGAAGCTAGAGGTTACTACGAATAAGAAAATTGAAGTTCGTATCGTACCGTCCCTCTCACTCTCGTATTAAATAATATTAGCGTAAGCGGGACGGCAAGATACGAAGTTTGAACTTTGCATCTCGTAGTAGGGCCGGTGCCGGCGTCACCCCGGCGTAAAAGATTGCTTCCTGCCATCAAACTAACAATTACCACTCAAATTTACGTTTGCTTCGAGTAATTGGTTGGCTCTTCAGAAGCACGGTGTTTTGAGGTGAAGTAATTCTTCATTTTGTTTGTAATTACTTCTTCAAGACTAATTGGGGTGTTTTCTGGGTAATAGAAATATTATTCTAATGAGTTCCTCAGTCACATTATTAGAAAATAATGGACGCGCACTTTTTCTCTTGTCAATCGAACAAAAAATGACAAAGATGAACATTAACATCTATGTACCATACATAGATGTCGATGAAAATGAACTAATGAAGTTTGTCAAAGTTTGGGAGTGACGGCATGGCGCGACGTCAGGCGGAGCTAAATATTGGTTGTTTTGATTTATTAACTGAAAAATTAAGCGGCAGTTTATCAGCAGAAGAGAAAAGATAATGCGGTATTCATCCTGGAAAGAAATAAACATGATACACTCTTATTGTAAGAAGAAAAAATACAGTTGTCTCCGCTTTTTTATGTCCTTGAAAATTTGACCATTACTGAGGTCATCACCGTGGGCAGAAGCTTAATAATCGTAATTGAAAGAACCAAACATTTTATCACCATCATCATCAGCTGAAAGATGACTACTGAATAAAAGCCTCCCCTTTAGAACGTCACTATTAATGTCAATTCGCCCCAAGTCAGTCGTCAGTCCAACATTTTATGTTGGAAAGTAAAGGTGCTCTCTTGCAGTAAAATCCTACAGAAACTTAGCAGTATTTAATCAGTGGCTGCCAGTAGCAAAGCTCGCGCAGGGCTGAGGTATCGTCGGCGATGGCATCCGGCGCGCTGTCTTGGCCAAAGACTGGACGGCGGAAACGGTTGGACGTAACTCTCGAGCTGAAAGCGGAAATCTATCACACTTCTACAAAGTCTGTAAAGAGCTTTTGACTTGTTAAAATTCGTTAAAGGATTTTAAAGGATCTTTGAGTGTGATGAAGAAAAAATTAACATTTTTTTAGAAAAAGTTGCTAAAGGTTTGCGCAACGACAAGAATTTCTTAAAAGTTTTTAAAGATTCACGGTTTAATGATTCAGCTTAGACATATTTGATAAGGTCCTGGATCATGGTGCTGGCAAATGCGTTGAAATATCGCGAAACATGCAAAGTTATCATGGTCTACATCCCGATGAGCTAAATCTCTATTTATGTAGTTTCTACTATTTGTATGCATTTGCTTCTTGTATGTTTTTAGTGTTCTGCAAATTATTTTAAAAACTATTTTATTCCTTGCATTCAGTTTCAAAAACTCTTATGAGATAACTTAGCTGTCCATTTATTTGTCTGTCTGTCTTTCCGTCGATCCGATCATCTGCTAAGATCCTTTTTTCGCAGAAACACGAAGAGATCTCAAGCGAAAGTTAATATTAAATACTCAGCTCAGTACAGGTGGCTTAGCTCAAAAACTAGCACCACATCAAGTATAGGTACTGTGGGGACTGTAACTAGGTAAGAGCTTAGGTACTGGGGATCAACGCGCGTGACTTTAAACTTGGTTCAAAATAAACAACTTCTTCAATCATTTGGATTTATTTCAGAACTTATAAATACATTTACATAGTATAGCACCAGCCGCTTAGGCTATCGGGAGCAATCTGCTCTCCGGCATGTAATACCCGCTGTCAATCTAACCTGCCAAGTGGTCAGTTTTACCACCTGCCAGCGGTATACAGCCTAGTTCCTACATATCCCTCCTTCCTCACAGAGGTGGGGACCTAATCTACGGCCCTACCTAACGGGGACATTACAGACAAAAAAGGGTCTTTGCTAAAGACTAGTCACATCCTTTTCATGAAATTCTAGTCTATGTTACTACAATCATAAATAGGTTTATATATTTCAAAATTTTCAATTCAAGGATGGGGCTTCGCCGTCCAAAAAAACCCCGTAACAAAAAAGGTACGGCGCCTTTTCAGTAAAAAGCCTAGCTACTACAGACGCGTGACATTGCCTGTGCAACCCGGCCCGTCATTCTTGCTTCATGCCCATCATCCTTCATCAGGTGATGAAGGTTCCTCAGCACCCCCTAGCGGAGTTGCCGTTCCACAACGACAGCAATAGCCGCTGGGTTTCCATCTTTTTATTATTTCACAGCCATGGATCCAAGTGTGGACCCCTGGGCAAGCTTCATCGGCGATCCCAGTTGGCTGTGTGAACTTCTGTTGCTTGAAAACTATTGAAAGGCACAGAAAATCAATCATTAAATACACCATCAATTAACACCACATATTTCTGGGCATATTGAACACATGAAGGTATGAAGTACTCCCACATGCTGAGATAAACTAAAACTACTCATTCTTTATATATAGAAATTCACATCATACATGATTACAGTTCACATTGGGAGATGTATGAACAGGCAATCTCATATTCGTGAAGTTGAATATGTAAACAATTATATTAAGTTCACTATGTAAATAAAAGTTATCTGTTTGGTTTTCCAGCGATGTCGTCAGACATCAGTTTTGACAAGAGCAGCTGGGAGCTGCCATCAGTTTTCATCAGCCACTGCATGGCTGCTGCAGATTGCCATCTCATTTCTGCATTTAATTAATTGATCTAAATTAATTGAAAAACATATATTAGTCACATAGTAATCTTACAACACGCATTAGTCATATAAATTCATTATATCATTAATTTCCTACCTACTCAAAAAACTTTTAATTCAATTACCTATAATTATAAAATTCAATCGCAAAAAATAAATTTACAATGTTTACATTTGAATGACATTGTCAATCATTGGTCGTGTCAATTTTTTTCTAACCGTCGACACAGAACTTCTCGGGTGAACTTTTAAAAAGTTTTCAGTCAAACCACAAAGTTCATTCGGCTTGAGACAGCCATCACTTTCCGTCCCTTTCACTCCTAAATGAACGTTTTTAAATTTTATGTTTCGTTCATTTAGCGATCCTTGCTGCGAGAAAAACCTTTTATTAACATAACTTAGATAATGACGTGACTTTTGATTACCTTTTCTATGGAATCTATCAGGTCCGTTCGCGTTCTCACGTCGTGGCATTTCTACTCTTACATCACAACCAGAAGGTTCCTCTCGCTCCTTCATCAGACCTGCCGAACCAATCTGCAAATTTTCCGACTTTCGTACCCTTTCAGGCTTCGAGCTCAACTCGCCTTTTTCGCCATCCTTTTGCTCCATCTTTCTATCGATCCTCGACGCTTTCCCAATTGACTTCGACTTCTCCAACTTTCCTTCACTCGAACCTGAAGCAAAATAATTTAAAGCACGGAACCCTAACAATTTTTTTACCGATCGCGCTTTTTTTTCCACGGTCAAGGAGTTAATTTGCTCGCACTCAACCTCTTTCATGGCAACATCATTTGCACAAACCTTTTCAGTCAATAATGAAAAGTCTTTCGTGTCACTCAATTTTCGAATAAAATTGACACGGAATTTTTTATTCAAAGTCAAAGTATGACTACTAAAATCAATCATTGCATTATTTGCAGTCAAAAAATCTTGCCCTAGAATGCAAAAATTTGTGCGATCATTTATTACTAACAGTCTAATTGTACAATAATAATTATCTATCAAAATATATGTATTTACAATTCCTATAGGCTGTATCATAGAGCCTCCTGCTACGCGCAAAGGATCGCTGAGCCTGTGCTCATATTTCAAATCAATCTCCTCTGCAAGGGAAACAGATATCAGTGACACATTGGCACCACTATCTACAAGAGCCTTGCAAATCCTGCCATTGAGCTCTACGGGCACAAACGTGTTCAGACTATTTTTCTCAACAGTACAAACATCGGGAAATTCACTAGGAAAAATCGTATTAATTTGGAAACCATCATTATTGCCTCGATCCCCTGATGCTGCTGCGGCACCGGCTGTAGCTGCCGCGGCCTCAAATTATACCTTCCATATGGCATACGTGATGTTCCCTGGTGTATTTCTTGCGGAAATACCATTGTTGGCGGCGTTTGGGACGTGTCATACTCCGAACGCGGCGTGAATCGAAGAGGTGGAGCATCTCCTTGCTCCCACGAGTGTTGATAATCTTTTGTAATATTAATCGGCAGTTCTACTTTATGTGTTTTCATGTGTAATTCTGTATTAAATACATCACACAATTGCAGAATCGTTTTTCTTAGCTCCTCCTTTGACGCGAACAATATAGACGCTAAATGTAATTGCCATTGCGAATTAATAGACTTAATAAAATGCTTGATAAATCTGCTGTCTTCAGTGATTCCTGCTTTTAAAGCTAACCTTTCTAGCTCATAATAAAATGATAGTAGCGGTTCTTTCGGCTCCTGCTTTCTATAATAAAAAGACTGTGCATAGTCTTCTTGCGACGGGAATTGTTCTACTAATCCCTTCTTTATTAAATCATACGACTCCAACGTCGTGAAATTGGCCTTGTACCAGGACAACGCAGGCCCTTCTAAGTAGAGTGCGATCGCTACTCGCTTCTGATCTGCGGACCAATTCTTTATGATCGCAATAGTTTCAAACTGGTGGATAAAATCGTCCACATCCGAATATCCTGCGAATTTTTCTGCCATCTTCTTTTCTTCTCCGCAATAAATTCTATTAAACACTGGGATATAGGAAAAAATAAAATAACTCACAGTTGCTTCCTCAAAAATCGATACATTTACCAAATTGCTTCACTTTTCATGCGCTTTTTTTGTCATCAAAGCTCGTCTTTTCTTAACAATTGTCCATAGACCGCTGGAATCGCTGCGGTACTCCGTCGTCCTCTGAAGCGATAGCTAAAACATAAAAAGTACACCGACCGCGCCTAACTCCACCACTTGTGGGGACTGTAACTAGGTAAGAGCTTAGGTACTGGGGATCAACGCGCGTGACTTTAAACTTAGTTCAAAATAAACAACTTCTTCAATCATTTGGATTTATTTCAGAACTTAAAAATACATTTACATAGTATAGCACCAGCCGCTTAGGCTATCGGGAGCAATCTGCTCTCCGGCATGTAATACCCGCTGTCAATCTAACCTGCCAAGTGGTCAGTTTTACCACCTGCCAGCGGTATACAGCCTAGTTCCTACAGTACCAATCAGTAATTGTGTTCTTTCTTTCGATTCGATTTTTTTTAAATTATTATTTCTACCTGCAGATGGTAGGACCTTGTGCAAGATCTGCCCGGATTGCTACCACCATCTTGATCGCTAATCCTGCCGTGAAGCAGCAGTGCTTGCACTGTTGTGTTTCGGTATGGAGAGTAAGACAGCCGGTGAAATTACTGGCACTTAAGGTATCCCATCTTAGGCCTCTAGGTTGGCAACGCATCTGCAATACCCCTGGTGTTGCAGATGTTTATGGGCGGTGGTGATCTCTTACCATCAGGAACCCACTTGCTCGTTTGCCATCATTTTTAACCAGCACAAAAAGTCTAGAAAGTTCTTTCCTTGCACCACTTTCAGGTGTGGTGATAGCGCAGCATAACTCGCCATTATCGCGACGGCTTCTAATTACACCGCTTTATCGGCCATCTTGGAAAAAATGACAGCCGCCTCGAATTAGCCAAATGCGATCCTTGGCTAGATAATGAACGCTGCTAACATGTGGAATTACGGATGATCACGAACACTTCCGAGTGTTTCCGATCTTTTCCGAAGGAAACGTGGCGTTTTTACAAGCATTTATTTAGTTTCACATGTCCCGGTGTCTGTTTGTCTGTCTGTAATCAAATCTTGCAAGATAAATTCGGACAACTTCCAGTAGCTGGATTAACTTGAAATCTGGTATACTTATGTGAATTGCGTGACAATACAATAATCTGGTAAGTAGTGAAATCCTAGTAGTCCGGCCAGGATCGTCTCCACAGGATGGAACTCTGGCATCGACTTGAAATTTGGTATGTAAATGTAGTTTGAGTGACAATACAAGTACAGTCAACAAAAGGTACAGTCAGCAAAAAAATCTTGCATTTAAAATGAAATTTTTACCAAAAACTTATTTTAATAAGGGTGTAAGAAAGAAATAAATGATATGAAGGAGCCTGGAATAATACAATATCCGAACTCACCAAATTCGACGAGCTGATGGTCTCCTGGGGGCCCCCATCTGTCACTCCATAGGTCACTGGCTGAACTGGTCAGATATAAACACTGCGGTGCCAATGAAGCTTTCAGGATTTCAGGAGAAATTGTAAGTAAAACAGAAACGAATTAATTTCTAGGGACGTGCGTGCCGCCATTCGAAGTTGCTTGCTAATAACAGCCATATTAAACCGCCGTAGGAGGGCAGCACTGCCGCAGCGCTTCGTTCGGAAATCAAATTGCATCATTCCAGTTACAAATTAAGAATAACGTTTAGAAATAAGAATGAATAATTTGTATGTGCTAAATAGAAGAAAGTACGGAACAAAGGGTTTTAGCAAGGCTACTACGAAACTCGAAACTCGAAGTTCGTATCGTACCGTCCCTCTCGCTCTTGTATTAAATAGTACAAGTGTCAGAGGGACCGCACGACACGAACTTCGAGTTTCGAGTTTCGTAGTAGCACTGCTGTGTCAGGCTAGTTGACGCTAATATCGTGAGGTTTGGCAACTTTGACATTTGCGTCAAGATTTTGATTGGTTAAATAATTGAATGAGTGAATGAATAATTGAGTGAGTGAGTGAGTAACGTCAAACGGACCTCCCAATACTAACGCCATCTAGCGATATTTACCCGTCAAGAAACCTTCATTGGAAAATTAAGTCTTAGAGCTGTACTTGCCTCTTAAAAGACGTTTAAAAATGAAGTTTGCACTTGCTAAAGTCATGTCGTCACTTCAATAGCAAAGTCATCAATGTACAAAAATTAAAAATTTTAGGGAAGAGGTTTGAAAGTGAATGGTGGTGACTATTTTTCGCTTTTTTAAATTATTTAAGACAAAATTGATACATATTTTTCAAATACATCTTTGCAATGTACGTCGAAAGTAAATACCTAATAGTAATTTAAAGTATCTGTATCAAAATCAAATATGTGATAATGATAAAGTACCTATCGAATCGACCATAAAACGATAGTTTAAGCAAAGCGATTATCAAGATCTTCTGCCAAATCAACAGAGTTACAGAGTTCTGACTGCTGTCCGAACAGAAGGTTCTTCACTTCTAATTCATTAAGTTAAATGGATGGGATTTAAAAAAAACAAAATGCGTGAGAAAGGTCGTTAAAATTTAGTGTTTTTTTACGATTACTCATAAACGTCAGTGTCGGTTAACCAACTAGTTAACAAGGGTTTAATGGGCACAGTTAACTATAAAATTGGTCATTCCAGTTTTGATTTTTTTGACGCTTTTATTAAGGGTCTTTATCTTGACCCATAACATTTTCATATTTATTCAAATTCCTTGATTCCGATATTTATTTATTTCTTTATTACGATTAGATTTTTGGCTAGTTCGATGGGTTCTCGGTAGTCCAGTAGGTATAACACCTCTGGCACTTAGTCACGGGAGGTAAGGCTAAGGTAAGGGCGATACTATGGTCAATAAAAAAACATAACTCTCCTTCGGGCAGTCGGGTAAAAAGCCAATGTTTCATTGAGGATCTTTTCGACTGCCATAATTTTATAAGCCATAATGTATTGTTTGCCATAATTTTTTAAATGGTCATCCTGTAGAACTCTATAGGTTAGGTTAGGTTTGTTTTACCTATAACAATTCTAAAAAATTAGTGGTTTCAGAGCAAAAAAGAGTTATGGCAAATATTAAATTATGAGACGGGTCTATCCCTGGTTCAAAATTGTAAGTCATGATGTTATGTTTACCATGCTCTCAAAATTAGCTTCTGTATCCATCATACAGCCGTTTTGACATTTGACACTAAATAATAAAGTCCCATATTAGTGGATATTGCAATGTCACTTATTTAATACAATATTTGCTTGACACTTCAAACGCCGCTTTGCAGGTGGTAGGACCTTGTGCAAGGTCCGCCCGGATTGCTACCACCATCCTACTCGCTAATCCTGCCGTGAAGCAGCACTGCTTACACTGTTGTGTTTCAACGTGGAGAGTAAGACAGCCAGTGAAATTACTGGCACTTGAGGTATCCCATCTTAGGCCTCTAGGTTGGCAACGCATCTGCAATACTTCTGGTGTTGCAGATGTTTATGGGCGGTGGTGATCTTTTACTTTTCAGGAGACCCACTTGCTCGTTTGCCAAACAGTTGAATAATAAAAAAAAAGCCGTCATATTCAAAAATTTTCCGATGGAAGTACATCTGTGCAAAATACCATCAGCCAAATAAGTGGTCTATCAATTTTTAAACAAATTCCTCAAATGAATATGTCGCTCAAGTCGAACTTTCAAGTTGACAGACACGTCAACGTTGGCATTATTGTTTTATGTCATGCAAAGGATTATCAATTTTAAGGTGGTAGACCACATTTTTGGCTGATGGTACATGCAATTAAGTAATTTAATTTTTTTAAAGAATTTCGTAAAGATTAGTAGACGTCACAGGTGACCGAAGAGCTGGCAGCTTCCTCGGACAAAGAATTAGCCTAGCTATTCAAAGAGGAAACGCTGCCAGCATCTTCGGGACCTTGCCTAAGGGGTACCCTTTATGTAATTTGTTTTAGTTTTAGTTTCTATTTTTATTTTATGTAGGTATAAGTTTGTTAAGTATAAGACAGATAATATATTAACCAATTAAATAATTATGACGAGATTAAGTTAAGCAAAAGATTGTAATCGAACGAAACCCGTAACCCGACACCTTTCTGTCGTTTCCATTCCCTAATAAAGCTATTGGGACATAATGAGTATAATTCGCACGATCGGATATCTTCGGCTAATGCACGGACCATAAGGATCGAATTTTTGTTGCCAGATACTAATATTGGATCAATTTCGGGACGGGTGATTCAGTTGATTGAAATAGATTTTAGCAATTGCTCAATTGCCATGATGTTTGAATTATCTTTTAACGAATAGAACTTGTTGTTAGCCGCAAAAGGCGCTATTAGAGAAAAGATTGAAAGATTGCCTCAGTTCTTAATTCTTCAGCGTTTCGATTTTGGTTCTTCTTAGCGAGATTATTACAAAGCCTCTGCTGTCTGTCTATAATTCCTTCTGCCTGTTAGTCGGTCTATCACAGGGTTGGTTTTTGAACCGTAGTTATTGGAAATTTCATCATTATCATTATCATCGTCAGATTAAAAACGTACGTCATAACACATTACAATTTCATGATGACGACTGTACCCATTTTGCTTACAACATAACTTAACCAACAAAAAAGTTGCAAAACCCCGGACTTTGTCACTTCAAAGGTCAATATCTGAAAAACGGCTGAACCGATTTTGATAAAACATATCTAAGAATCATCGCTAAAAAACCTGCTTTCAAACAAAAAAAACCTCATTCAAAATGGTCCACCCGTTTAAGAGCTATGGTGCCACAGACAGACAGACAGACACACATAGCGGTCAAACTTATAACACCCCTCTTTTTGCGTCGGGGGTTAATGACACAAAATAATTACATGTAATATTAGCAAACAATGCTATTCTTCTCATAATTTTGATCCAGTTTAGATGTGCCGAAATGGTGCAAATTACATTTCAAGGCCACAAAGGAAACAAAATACTCCTGTGATGCGCAATCGAGCGCCGCAATGTAAGTACCAGCGTAGACTCAACATGTAAGAAAAATCGTGCAAGTTGCATTACATTGCGGCGCTCGATTGACCACTACAAGCTTGTTGGCTTTCCAGCCTCCGATGTAATGCAACTTGCACGATTTTTCTTGCAAGTGTAAACCGGGTTTTGTGCAATTTGCATGTTTTTTTGAAGGCTTAAACTAGGTTTTATACTATAACAAAAACGAATACAACGTACAAAGGAAATAACCGAAGATTTTCCCTCCCGATAGCATTTAATTAATAGCCCTTTTAAAAACAGTTCCTTTTTGTCCGGGCACGGTATCACAAAGGGATTTTCCGCTAAATTTTTAATGTATCCAGAACGGCTGAGATTACAAAATCTCTGCAGCCTTAAGTAAATTGTACCTGCGCCGGCCGATGTGCAAAATCACGCTTTTTAAGGTTGAGATTATTTTTATTTTTTATGAGTTCAGATTAAGAGGCTTTGAGTTCGTGGAGTATCTTTGAGGAGTTATTTGTTTCCGTAATTTAGAAGCGGTAAAATAAGTCGGAAGCTTTCCTTATTTTTTTCCGGGATTTTTCAAGCTTGATGAATAAAAACTGAGCGAGTAATTTACTCGTATCGTCACTGTTAGCTTTTGCACACTTAATTTTATAAATACAATTAAATCACATGCTTAAGTTTATAACGAAAAACCGGCCAAGAGCGTGTCGGACACGCCCGAAATAGGGTTCCGTAGCCATTACAAAAAAAATAAGTAATATTTTTCTAAGGATTTCGTATTTTGTACGGAATATTCCATGTTTAGGTATATTTTATACCTTAGGCTGCTATTTACTCTTAAACTTCTAATATTTCTCAAGATAACTTAACCTTTATAGTTTTCCTTAGAAATTTGATATACTTACTACCATCCTGAATTTTTACAAATTTTTCTACCCACCGGTTTAGATTTTAGTGGGGGGGGGGGGGCCGGATTTTAACGAAAATTTGCACTTTAAAGTTGAATATTTTGCAAACAGATCACTGAATCTAAAAATCGTCTTAGCAACCCCCTTATGCTATTACAAACCTATCCAATGATACCCCCCACTACAAGATTGGATGAGAAAAAAAAATAACCCCCAGTTTACGTCTATTTATTGTACCATATTGTTGGCATAGTTTACATATTATTCGTGCAAAATTACAGCTTTCTAGCATTGATAGTCCCTGAGCAAAGCCGCGGACGGACGGACAGACAGACAGACAGACATGGCGAAACTATAAGGGTTCCGTTTTTGCCATTTTGGCTACGGAACCCTAAAACGATCTAACTTTGTTCTCACAACAAGTAATAGATAGGGCAAATCTAGGATTACTGGCGACTGGTGACACTACGTTATTTATCTTACACAGATTATTTTAAGAAATATTTTAGGTGTTATTGCTTACATCAGGTCTTCTATTACACACAATGATTATAGGTAAAAGTGAGATGCAATCTCGACCGCATCATGCACTGGTATCGCACAAGTACGCCGAGCGTAACTGAAGACAAACAATCAGCGGAGTGCACTAATTGAATTGCCTTACAAATATTTGACGGCACCGTTGAGGGAGGCATTGCATTTAGAATATCCATTTTACATTCATCTTATAACCGGTCACGTGTGAAGAGAAATGCTTAACGTGTAGATTATTAAAATATTTAAAAACCTATTCAACTGTCATCATCATCAGTCTATAGCAGTCCACCGCTGGGCATAGGCCTCCCTCAATAAGCGCCATTGCGCCCTGTTCTTGGCTTGACGCATCCAGCTTCCACGAGCAGCCTTTAACAGAGCGTCACAAGTGTATTTAGGAACTTTAACTGAAAAACTGCATTCCCGGCGGTCTTCTCTGGCCCGATACCTCCAATCGAGTACGATTCATTTGCACCAAGCAATGGGGCTTGTCCAATTTCATATGAGTCTTGCCACACTACGGCTGATGTCAGTGACTTCACTCTGTTTCCTGAGACACATTGTTCATCTTTCGATATCTCAGACTGATATCTTTCAACATTCTATCCATTCCTCTTTATACCACCATCAGTGAAAGCATTACACTCAAAATTAACTCAAAATTCAGCCAACTTGGGCAAGGCTATAAATGCGGTGGAAAGATGATATTTTAAAATTGGTGAGCAGAAACTGGAATATCACTGCCTAGGATAGGGAGATGACGAAAAAAAGTAATGGAGAGATTTGGAAGAAGCCTGCACCAATTTATTGGTTTATGAAGGTTAGAGCAAATAAGAAGAGTACCTAAATGAAACAAGAACTGACTAAATTATTGATTGTCAATTTTGTAATAAGGTAAATGTTAAAGGTGGTAGGACCTTGTGCAAGGTCCGCCCGGATTGCTACTACCATCTTGCTCGCTAATCCTGCCGTGAAGCAGCAGTGCTTGCACTGTTGTGTTTCGGCGTGGAGAGTAAGACAGCCGGTGAAATTACTGGCACTTGAGGTATCTTAGGCCTCTAGGTTGGCAACGCATCTGCAATACCCCTGGTGTTGCAGATGTTTATGGGTGGTGGTGATCTCTTACCATCAGGAGACCCACTTGCTCGTTTTCCATCCAGTCGAATGAAATGAATAAATAAATAAACTACTTTTTATCCCGATATTCCCACGGCATAGGGAAAAATCTTGAAATAATAACCGCTGGGCTTAGAGTCATGAAATTTGTTACGTAGATAGCTGAACTTAGAGTCATGAAATTTGTTATGTAGATAGCTGGACATCTGGCATAACACATAGGCTACTTTTTATCCCGATATTCCCACGGGATAGGGATAAAATCTCGAAATAACAACCGCTGGGTTTAGAGTCATGAAATTTGGCATGGGCGTTTTAATATAACGCCAATTATGAAAACCACGATGTTATTTTAGGGAATTCCCAAGAGAATTTAATAAAGTCCCGGAATTTCAATTCAACTGCTGTATCCAATGATTTACGCGTGCGAAGCCGCGTGAAAACGCTAGTGTCCAATAAATGACACCCTGCTATCCACTCTATTGCTAAGACAAAATTAAAAATGGCAAATATTGGGACAGTGACGCGCTCTAGTACGGTTATATTATCTTGTAAAGAATCATCTTGTATTTAATCTGTACAGCTTGTTACATCTATCACTAAATAACTTAACCTAAATCAATCTGGCGTTTGCAGCCGACTATTATTTGCACATTTACTAGTCAAGTGACTGCTACACGCACTTGCGCGAGTTACTAGCACAAGCTGTACTTAATCATTGTTAAATTCACTACTTGACTACGTACTTGGTATGGCATGTGCTTGAGTATAAAGTACCTAATCGTGGTACGGTCTACTGGATGAATATGATAAATCCAATTCAAGTTTCGCAACCAAAACTTAATTATTTTTTCACTTTTAATATTCTCTTTACTTACTTAGATGGTCATCTCTTTTACAGTAATTATCGTACCTGAAACCAAAACAAAATAATTAATGATTGGCTAAACCACCACTTTCCAATCCACACAGCACCCGCGTGGGAACTACCCAAGCCCTCTTATTCTGAGAGGAGGTCTGGGCCCTGCAGTGGGGCGTATTAAGGCTAAATCACTGTACATGTGTAATTACTTATACACACCTGGGACATAATAATTATTAATTACTAGCTGTTGCCCGCGGCTTCACCCCCGTTGTCATTTTATTTATTTTTTTCTATAAAAACCTTCTCCTGACTGTTACGAACACAACAAAAAAAGAATTAGTGAAATCGGTCCAGCCGTTCCCGAGTTTTGCGCTTAGCAACACATTTTACGATTCATTTTTATTTCTCGCTGAGCTATAAAACTAGCTCAGCGATACTCGCTCAGCGCTGTTAGCTTGGCGGCCGCCCGGCTCGAGCGAGTGGAGCGAGTAATCGCCCGTCGTGCTCGAACACTCGCTTTTCACTGCTCGCCCACTTGTTTCTAGTTACTCGCTCTGCTCGCTTCTCGCTCATCGTCGGCGGTGGTACAAGTCCCCTTATACACTTCTTAAGTTACTTTTCTTGAACATCATTGATGCCATATACTTTGAACATCGACTAATGCATGGAAATATTTTGTCAACTGCAAACTACTAAAACGTGTGTTAAAGATACTATTGGCTAACCATCTGGGGAAATTTTCCGTATAATAGCTACCTTCTTTCGACACAGAGGCCCGTCGGCGAGACTTGTTTACACATGTCTAAAGGAAGACCCCTTACGCATTGCAAGCTGCAATTACACGAAACACCATTCATCAAACTATCATAGAAACATTAACTTGAGCACCATTCCCTGACTCCGCGGAGGCAAACCACAAGCAGCCAGGCAGTCATTATTCTTAAGGCATCCTTAATCAAGCTGTCATCCCACTCACAGTCCACACTATAGGTAATTAAGTTAAGTGCGTATTGCACGCACCCTGCACCGACGAACGTCTCAATTAAGATACTAGGGCTCGCTACTAGTGCGTGGTGCGCGGAGGCGAGCTGCGCCGAGACGTGTCATTGGTTAAAATTTGATTTGATGTGAAAGCAGCTGTCTGTTTGTTTTGTTTGAGACCCTAGAAAGGACATAGGACTGTTTTATTCTGAAAAGCTAGTAAAAATATTTTTTGCTCAGTGCAATCCGAGTGAATAATCTTATAAATTTTATTGGATTTATTACTTACTAGCTTTTGCCCGCGGCTCCGCCCGCGTGGTATTCGGTTATCGCGCGCTGTTCCCTCGGGAACTGTGCAATTTTCCGGGATAAAAAGTAGCCTATGTCACTCTCGGGCCCATAAACTATCTCTATGCCAAAAATCACACAAACATACAAACATACTTTCACATTTATAATATTAGTATGGATTGAGACTATCATTCGTTACTTAAACTGCGCATCGTCCCGCCAAATAGTTAATTTTTAACGCCACCGTTCAAATGGAGAATGCATTAAATAAAGAGACAGTTCCAACCAAAAAATAACAAGCCATTTTTAACATCAATCAATCCTAATTAACGGCACTAAAGCAGCATCCATTTAATTTTTGAAACTCCGATTGATCATATCTGGCATGTGGCGGCCCTGGTGATGAATGTGGATGGAGGGAACTAGAGTTTATCAACACAGACACACATACATACAGAGACACATCCACAGACAGAGATTTAGCAGTACGTTGCGGTAGTGTACTGCTGCGATTGTGCTAAAGTGTGGGTTGAGTGATAGTTGGAATAATTTGTTTGAATATGGAACTGAGTCGCTGGATTGCAGATTTAAGAAGCTGGCTAATTTAACGGTATAGCTATCAAAAATATGTGTACACTGGCGCCTTCATGTTATTGGTTTAAAAGTGTATAAATATTTTCGACGTCTTGGTAAAGCTACTGTGTGTATAATGGCCCGCCCATTACCACTTCTTATTGTATATTCTTCGAGCTATGTCGATGACTTTAGTTCTTCGGCGTATTTTTGTTTTTCGGATTATATCGCGCAAAAAAACTCTAAGCATAGTGCTCTCCATAGCTGCAGCTCTTTGCGTGACTCTGAGCCCCTCCAAGAGGCCAGCAGTCAAAGACACCCTCTCAGAGGCCATAATTAAAACATCACTGGCAGCACACACTGCTTGAAAGTCTAGTCTTCTGGCACTCCAGAATATTGGACGAGAAGACGGCACGAGGCAATAACCGCAATTCAAATTAATGGGTTAGTTACTTGCAAACCATTATAAATTCAGACAAAACTAAAAGCTCTTAGCATTCGATTCGTACCAGCAGGAGTTAGTGAATCGTTCTTAAACGATATTTAACGACAGATGCTAATGCTCGATAGACTCAATACAGCGTTATTAAAGGAGCTATTTATTATTTGAAGTTATATCTCTGTCTGGGATCTATATTAGTCTGGAAATATATACTAAAACACACATAACCCGCCCCAGGCTCATAGACGAACACGAAAAGTACTTGTTGATTAGGATATATATTATATCTACTTATAATGTCTACCATAAGTACATACCAAATATGTTTCTCGACAGCAACTCCGACGGATTTTGTATTAATAAGTGGATCAATAAATAAGATAAATAGGTGGAAGTTTTACATATATAATTATCATTGTGATGTTTCTGCCTATATTATGTAAGTGAAAAACAGGTTCATAAAGCTACCTACTAAAGGACTTTCGGAAGTTACACTTAGTTGTTTATAATAAGGCAAACTTTACGTGAAATCTACCTTTTTAATTTCGTTTAACTTTTTACTTTTTTAACGCTTAACACTTTTTTAATTCGTTTTTTTTAACCCCCGACGCAAAAAGAGAGGTATTATAAGTTTGACCGCTATGTGTGTCTGTCTGTGGCACCGTAGCTCTTAAACAGGTGGACCGATTTAAATGCGGTTATTTATTTAGAATAAGGTTTTCTAGCTATGGTTCTTAGACATGTTTCATCAAATTGAGATATTGAAATTTGAAATGACAAAATCGGGGTTTTTCCAACTTTTGTTGTTTAGGTTATTGTCGGGGGACTTTCATAAAAAAATATTTAAGCAATTCTTTTTTGTTTAAGAATCACTTTTTAGCCGTCGTGGGTTTTCTGACAGACCTATGACAAACAGACATCGGAGGCTTAGCAAATAGGGTTTCGTCGCGAACCATTTCACCACGAGACCCTAAAAGCTATCTCCAGCCCTATTTCATAAACTCACATTTAATAACTATAATCATTCGTAGAAAAGCCATCCCAGATGATATATTGCCGTTGATATGAAGTCATTTCTTTGATCCAGATACGACTGATCTGATTCGGTTTAATAACATGTTTGTGCTTGCAGCTAAATCGACACATTAATTATTGTCTTCGGATAGCAACAGCACCGATAATTTATCTGCAGTGCGGTGCAATCAAATGCAGTGTGTAATTAAGATACGATAAAAACCAGGCGGTTGTGTTGCTGTGATGATGAACTCTGATTGAGTTCGAAACGCGTCAGCGTAATGTGGTGGTGGAAGTTGGGTTTGTGTGTGTGTGTTCTTACAGGGTGGAGTTGGAGGAGCATAAACATGTGTTCTCATGTTTATTGCACGGACGAAGCTATCGCATGGTCGCGGATGAGTAGAGTAATTTATGTTCTCTTATATATTTTATAAATTAAAACTTCAGAATGCCTGTTGTCGCATGCAAAATAGTATTTTATGCAATTGTATCGTAATAGGGGTCCTTAAACACGAGTGTGGGTTTTAGCCGAGCTGGACGTCTGGATTAACATTATAGGTTACTTTTTATCCCGATATTCCCACGGGATAGGGATAAAATCTTGAAATAACAACCGCTGGGTTTAGAGTCTTGAAATTTTGGACAGTTGTTCTTAACACAACCTCAATGCAAATCACGATATGAATGTTGGGATTTCCCAGGGGACGTTTGTAAATCCCGGAATTTCAATTGTTACTACCAGATCGAATAGTTTACGCGTGCGAATCCGTGGGTAAACTCTAGTTTATAATACTAGTAGGGTAAGGACTTATCAAGCTTAGTTTTATAGAACGTTTTCTTACCAAGGACATTTATTTGAGCTAAAACTATACCTTCCGCCGCCTAACTTTGCCTAAAAGTTCATTGCCACGACTAGTACTACAAAAACTAATAAAATTATAATTCCAATAGGCACTATACCGTTAAGCGATTCGAACACAATCCGGGAGTAACGTAAAGACGTCGTATAAAAAGTGTATCTCAAAAATGCGTCAAAATTGAGTATTAAGTAATGAACTTTTAGGCAGATTTATATGGCGCTTGGTACGAGTATACTACATTGTATGTATGTGTCCATGGTAATAAAACGGCGTACAATAAAAAACCTAAAGCTTCTGGAAACAATTGTGGACGTAAGAAAAAGACGGCTCAATAATGTAGGATACTAATACCCATTCATTACCGATGTGAGCGGGACGGCGAGACGCGACGGAGAAGGAAAGAGTGAGACGGAATTAATTAATGTAATAAAAGAGGATAGAGAAGGCTTCGGCGAATGAACTGATGCGGTGGACGCGGCTGTATTCTTTTTAGTAACTGTCTTAATTAAATGTTTATTTCTAGATGCAATTTGTGGTATTACTAGCTTTTACTAGCGGGTTCGCTTATAGGGTTTTATAGACCTAGCATTCTAATCTTAAACTCAAAGTTAAAACATATTTATTCAATTTAGGCAAGCTTGCTCGCTCGGCTCGTGTCTGTGGTCACAATTCACACTAACCACTCCTCGCTTCGCTCGTCGTACCTAAATTTTTTTTTTTCGGAAAATCACGATGTGCCCGGTAAAGAACTAGGAATATCGACGAATGCGTTGCTCTAATCGATCTGCCGTGTTGTTTCTCAGGCACATCGTGATACGCCTGGGCAACTTTTAGGCATATCATGAATGGCGGCATTTCGCGATATGCCTAGGCATTTCGTGATTTGGCGGATTTTACGATCGGTCGCCGACATATGTATTACTATTTTTTTATCAGCTATTAAACCATTTCTATTCTTTCTTAGTTTGTACGTTTGTTACTATTTCATTGTTTTATTAAATATAATGACACGGATAACTCACGTCTTAAATCGAGTTTAGCTCGACTGTTTCGGGCTAATCCGTAGCCCTTCGTCTTCGGAGCAACGCGACTCAGCGGCTTCATTGTATTTCACCCGTGGAATATTGATACACGAATCCGCAGACGGATACACGGGGGCTTAAATGTGGAGTATACCCCTTGACGCTAACAATAACGACGCGACCTTAATTGTGCCATTAATCATTCAGCTGTAAAGGACCACTGCAAGTAACTAAGACAATAAGTGGGTAGTTTGCGCAGCCGCCGGATTTACAGCGGATCCTGTTACGAGAGTGCTGGTGGGGAGGCAGTGTGAGCGGGCAATATATAGAGCTTGTGCACACAGCGTTTTTGCCGGCGGTTTCTCCGCAGAGCGGGAATGCGGCGCGCACGCGGTATCTCCGCGATTATTTGTCGCCAGCGTGCCGCCGCGGTGACGCCGACCGTATATGACCGTACGTGGCTTAATCGCCGCGTCCATGCGACGGCACCGCGGCGGCTCGCAGGCGGCGAATAATCGTGGAGTTACCGCAGCGTGCTGGCCGGGTGCTCGCCGCGTGTGCGTGTGATATATGCTGAGCCGGGACCTTTTTATAGCGGCAACTTTTCTTATGTATTTTTTAAATTATTTTCATTTTTCTTTCTTTCCTGCTCTGTCGAGAAACCGCCGGCAAAAACGCTAGTGTGAACAAGCTCTACAGACGGTCGAAACACTATGCTGACCCTTAATTACCACTTGAGTACCTATATGGTAGCGGTTGATAGCAGTAATTTGATTGAATAGTATTCCTTTTGTTTTTTTTAAATAGAAGTAGTGCTTTAAGAAATGAAAGGCGTAAGATTTTCCAATGAAATTCAGAACATAGAAGTGTCAAGTTTTATACCGGGTGGGCCCTGTAACAGGAGCAAAAAATTAAAAATACAGGTTCTGCTACTCAAATGGAACTACTTTAGTTCGGCAACTTTAAAAAATTAAGTAATTTTATTATGTTTATTCCAAACAAATTAAATGATATTTTTAATATACGGCAACCAATAACCTAAATGACATCGCCTGTTACGTAACAAAATGACGGATTTCGCAATACATTGCTTGTCCAATCAAACTTTGAACTATAATAAAAATTTTGAACATGAAACTACCGTGAGACTCACTCATAAATAATGACATAACTCACGTCTTAAATCGTCTGCAGTGCGCGTGTTGCAGCACTGAGTCGCGTTGCTCCGAAGACGAAGGCTACGATTAGCCGAAACATCGAGCTAAACTCGATTTAAGACGTGAGTTATCCGTCATTATATTTAATATAATAAAAATCATACTACAACCAGCACTAGGCCATTCCGCCGCCGAGCTACAAGTACATACCGGGCTCCCCAACGTTGAGGCGATTCAGTGCGACTCAACGCGTGCGAGTGAACACGAGTTATGCGATAGACAGAGAAGCATAAAGTAGGCACGATTCTTATGCCTAAACGTCACTTTTGTACGGCAGTGAAGCTTCTGTACTTGTACTATTACTTATTCTGTGCTACAACTTATTTTCGAAGGTTGTAGAACTAAATTAGCTCAAGATTAAGAGTGGAAGCTGTGGTTTAATTTTTTAGCTTCTGTAACAGGGCCCAGTGTCCCCAGTGCCCAGGTGTCAGTTGTCCCCATGATATCTATTTATTTTATTTATTTACAGACCTCCATATATTATATTCTCGATCCGCTGTCAGTCGACCCCCGCGCACCTCCTCGCCTTATCGGCAGCGAACAAAGCTAGCGGGAGCTTTCATATGATAACTAAAGGGCAAACTCGCACAATGGGGCTTAGCGTCTAAAAAGATACTGATGTTTGCTGTATTGTCTGGAGGCGTGGGCGTCTGAATGGGAGAAAAAAGTATCAGGCTGGTTATGGTTAAGGAGGATTCTGGACCACCGTACAGTGGAGGAAATACAAATAAAAACGTTTTTTTCTATCGGTTAAAAGTGCTTTTTGGTATCCTGCCGTGTCAACAAGTAACATAGTTTAAGTGCTAGTTCTAGTCTTAGTTTTAGGTGGTACTTATGGAGCCAAAATAAACCTTTCTTTCTTTCTTTCTTTCTTATGAGTATTTGAATTTCTCATAAGTTGTCCCGCCATGAAATTGACAAGAAATCAGTTTGTCAAGAAATTATTAACACTTAGGACGAGATCATAAAACATAAACTGCATAAAACATCCAAAATTTCTTGATGTCAGGAAAACGTCACGAAATCTCTATTGGACCCAACAACGAAGATTATCTGATTTTTTTAAACACAATATTAAATTGAAAATACAAACTGAAATATAGATGCACAGAAAAATAAGACCATCACTGGGAATCGAACCCAGGTCCTCGGTAATCCGTACCGCGTGCTATACCGCTACACCACTGATGGTCAACGGTACCAACACGAATTTCCCCTATGCACCTCATATCTCAGCTTGTTTGTTTCTTATTTAGCCACTTAAGCAGTGACGCTAGCGACATCTATGCCGTAGCCCTCATCGAGAAACTTTTTCGGCACTCCATTGGAACTAACCGCTCGCGACAAGAGATATCGTTACTAAGCAATCAAATTAAGATTGGTTTTTTGGAATCTATTTCCAATTTAGGTTTTACGGGATGACCGTAAAAGTAAAAATTTGGAATTGAAATAAAAATACAAAAAGATTCCAAAAAAACAATCTTAACAGTATTACTTATTTTTTGTGTTGAAATAGCGTCAGAAAATATCTTTTTTTATATAAGTGGACAACTGAAAATAGACAACTTTTTGAGAAATACTCTTATTCTACTTAAGTACATTTTTTCTTGCTTATAAACATGGTAAAAGTCAAAGGCAATTAAGCGCCGACTGACCCCTAAACGGTATCACGGTGGGTCAGAATTTACCGTCCTACCATTACTTTTAACACATTTTTCATTCCTTCACGTGCAAGGTAACAGAAATGACGAGAATATAATACAACTAAAGAAATATAAAATTTATACACACACACAACCATCACGCCTGTATGCCCAAATGGGGTAGGCAGAGCACACGAAACGTTACCGCTTCGGAGCCACTTTTAGCAATTTTAGGTTTTAAGTTTGACAAAACGGTACATAGTGATAGGTTGCTAGCCTGTCGCCTACGGTATACCTTAACCTATATCCTTAGTCGCCTCTTACGACATCCACGGAAGAAATGGAGAGGTGTAATTCTAACCCTACACCACACGGGTACAAAATTTATAATATAATAATAATATAAGTGGAGCAAGAGAGGAGAGGCCTTTGCCCAGCAGTGGGACACAAAAATAGGCTAACAAAAAAAAATTGTGCAAAACCCTGTACTACCTTGAAACACACAAACAACAGGACACGATCCTGCAGCAGCAGAGTACTGTCATAATTAAATTGTTCAGTTAAATACCCAACGTGCACCATAAAAAAGCGTGCACACATTCTCACGCCTCTTTATGTCGTGCAAGTCTTTAGCAGCTTTGGCTGCACTGTGCTAATCCGCTTAGCGATCAAGCCTCCACCAATTACACCGCATTGGTGCCCACTGCTTCAAGCGCTAACATCGCTAACCTCTTCTAATACCTTTGTCGCCAGTGTAAGCCTAATTGATTTTCTAACGGAATTAGACATGAGGCTAGCGACCCCAATAGGACAGTTTTGTCATTGAGGGGTTGCAATGTAAGAGCCAGCATTTCATCCCACCGGTGTAGGTTCCGAACAAGCTAACAAAGAATGTTTTATTTTTCACAGACAAACGTACCTTTGTTCAGTCTGAACCAGATTAAAGGGTTTATTAATGTTTCGGCCAATAACGTTTAGCAACCTGTTTCATTTCGCAATTTTTCATTTTTCAACTGTTATATCTGAAACTGTAAATATTTCAGGATTTTTATAAAACTAAAGGGTTCTACACAATGGGCCTGAAATAAATCCTGAAAACTTTACAGTTTTAGAGTTTGCGAAATGAAACAGGTTGCCAAACGTTACGTTGCGAAAAGGCAGTACCCCAAATTGAAAACATTTATAAAAAGTCATTTACACGGAGGAACAAGAAGGTATTGTCGTACGTGTTTTAGTATTTTATTTAATTGTATTTTATACCGCATTTATCGTGGGGAGTGCTCTGAGGAGTTGTTTGATTGCCTGCTGCTAAGTTTCTCCATGGCATCCCGCGCAATCGACTTCCTTTTCACCCTCGCCACCTTGATAGCTGGCAGTCTACTACAGTTCGTTGCTTACGGAACATTTTGCCACGCATGCTGAAACTGGAATCAGCTTGCAGCACCAGTACTTCCACACCTGTACAACTTGGGAATTTTCAAAAAAGGTAACGCGATTTATGATATGGGTGTCCATGGGCGGCGGTTATTGTTTTTCATCATGTGATGCCTGCTCCTCCTATCATATAAAAAAAGTTAGTGCACTGAACTAAAATAATTTCTTAGCTTACCCGCGACCTCTTGATAGCAAAGTTTATGCAAGACATGCGTCTAACATCTAACATCTGGTAGCATGGTGTACGGTTGTGCTCCTCTGAAGATGAGCTCTGGTTAAGTTTGAAACGCGTCAATGTAGTGTGGTGGTGGTGATTAGGTTTGTGTGAATTGTGTGTGTTTGTACATTGTGGAGGGGAAGGAATAAGGTCGCGGGTGAGCAAAGAAATGATTGTAGTTCATTGATATGGAACTCCGCACAGTAGCGCCTGATTCAATAATTATTTAGTGCACTGGCTCCTAATTTTTCCAATTTCATCTTAAATCTTTTAAGCTCTTGCACTAGAAGAGATTGAACCAATGATTTCAGTAAATTAACGAATATGCAGTTTCACAATAAAACCGAAGCTGATAAAATCTCTCGACTCATGAATTTTCGTCGCTATTTTACGATAAGGTGCGCTATGATTGAAGTCGCCTGACGTCTGGCTGCTAGGGTTGTCAGCTGTACTAATATTGTAAATGTGATATAATATAATAAGGTTAAAGGTTAGTAGATGCTATTCTGCGTGGCTGAGGCACTTTGCGCCTTGAACCAATCCTAACCTAATTTATGTTTTTCAAGTTTTTGACAAAAAGCAGGTTAAGACTAGGTTGTTTTTTAGATCACTTGCTACTTAGACCCTTCTTAGACCTCTTGCAACTCAGACCAGTTGCTTCTTACTCTTAGACAACTTGGGTACTTAGATCTGCTGCGTTTTAGACGAATTGATACTATACCAGGTTGAGGCTTGTGGTCTCGGGTCTGATACCCGAAAGGGGTATATATTACAAAAATACGAATCCTTGTTCCTGAGTATTGGGTATTAAATATTTATTTAATAATGTGTTAATTTATTTAAGTATGTTCATCCGTTGCCTTGTACCCAAGACCCAAGACTCAGAATAAACATCGTATTTCTCATACATAATATCTGCTCAGGCCAAGAATCGAACCTGGAACCTCAAGACTTATAGTGTTAACTTTCAATCATTTGTATTTCGCAGTTAGATCAACTTCTGGTGACAACCCTATGACTGCTTCGTCAGGAATCCAGACGAAGACTATGGCTGATTTTCCACCCACCGCATTTAAAATCAAATTCTATTTTAAACGCCTTAATCTGTTCTTATATGAAATTCTTTGCACTCCAACTATTCTTTGTCTCCCAGTTTATGTGCACGTAGATAGTGCGTCGTAAAATGAGTTAAAATGTTGGTTTTATAGCACATGTGACTCTATTCTTTAATGTTTTAGTTACTGAAATATAAATAGAAATTCTTAGATACGAAGTAATATCTCTTAAAGTGTTGAAATTGCACATTAATGCAGATGAGTTGTATATTTACAGTGAAATGTAATTAAATATTTAGCACGGTATACTGACATAGCTGTAATTTACACTGTAGGAACAGGTAGATAAACTTACTTAATTAGACAATACAGCTATAACAGTATGTGTAGATATTAAACTTGTGGCGTGGAGTGTTTATGCTGTTTTATTAATTAAATTTCTAATACAAATAGAATGTTAGTAAAACTAAAATGTATGTTTAAGGTGCAAAAATAAGGTATGTACCGACAAAACATATAAAACATTCGAAAACGACAATGATGTTATTGACCTAAACTTTTACCCAGCAAAATAAATCGTTGCATTTCATTTCAAAATCAGAGCAGAATAGTCAAGGTAATGTGAATCTTTGAACTTGCAATTCTTAGATAATAGTACATTGTGTCTTAAGGGCGGTAAAAAAGGAATTACGAACGAGAGTCTATTAGAAGCCCGAAGTCGGAGACTGAAGGCTTTAATGAATCGATGCTCGTAATTCTAGTACCGCCCGTGCGACATATACAATGTGTTTCATCACATTTGCGAGTAAAATTTTATATTTCTAAAAGAAAAAATATAATTGTTCCAAATATTGGCGATACCTTAGGCTGCGATCTTGGCAGCGCCGCCCTCCCCCTCCCGCAGCACGTGCCTGACGTACGTGTGCATTTGGTCCTGCAGCAGCGCGCGCAGCACCATCAGTACGGGCACGGACTCATTTACCGACCACGGGTTTCATGACAAGCACATTAAGGTCGAGGGTTTTATTTGGGGGGTTGCAACCAAGGTAGCCTGCATGTTACGACACTGTTTACGAGCAAGTGAGATGAAAAATATAGTAAATACCTCCATTCATTTATTTCGGAGAGTTTGGTAACTACTCAGATGAATTTGACAAAATTTGCTGTGTGGGTGCTTTATGGGAAGAATAATACCTATCTCTGGAAAAACGGCTCTTTCAGAATAACTTCTTGTAGCCGACGAAATATCAATCTCTGATCACGTTTAGATCATCATCCCAGCCTTTATATGTCCCACTGCTGAACACAGGCCTCCTCTCACAATGAGAGGCCTTGGGCCGTAGTTCCTACACGGGCCCAGTGTGGATTAGGAAATTCGCACACACCATTGAATTACTTCGCTGGTTTGTGCAGGTTACTTGACCGTAAAGCTCGTGGTAAATCTCAAATGTAATTTCGCACATGAATTTCGAAAAACTAAGAAGTGCGAGCCCGGGTCCTCTGCTTGAGAAGCGATAGGTCAAACCACTAGGCCACCACGGCTCACTACACGTTTAGATATACTGTACTTTTAATTTGTTTTTTAAAACGTACGCGTCGATTCACTAGGACGGACGCCATTGCTGATTTCTCATGAAACTTGATTGTAAACGTAGGGAGACATTCTTTTAAGTACCTACCTCACTCAAATGAGTGGTAGATTAACGCATCCATACCCAAGCTTTAGTGGTACGCGAAAGCCGTCTTAAAATTACTACTTAAGAAGCACATTAAGTGGTGGATTGTCAACCGTATCGTCGGCTATTAAGACCCGGGTCGGATTACGGACCCACTCGAGTGGTCGCAATATGTCGGCCGGCCTTTCATAAAATATTTCAGGCTTTGTGTGCAACAAAGGGACACCCGGGGAGGCTGTAAAGGAATTCATTTTGGAGGCATTATGTATGGTGAAGAGTGTCGCTGGAGATAAAGATACGGTCGTCTTGGGGTGTCTTGTTGGAGGAATCGTACTAGACACAAGCAATGGTTAATTCCTATTGGAGTAGGTATTTCTTGACAGAAGGATATAAGTCTTTATTGGAGTAAAAGTGATGTTTGATGTATCACAAATATTTTCTAAAGACTATTAAATACATGTGTGGCTTCAGGATAATGTATTTTTTTTGGATCCGATCAACCCCACAACGAAAACAAAGCCATCCATTGCTCTTAAGCTCCATTTTGAACGATTATTTATGATTCCAGGAACTACTCTGTTGTCCGCAACTCCGCTTGCGTAGAATTCGTTTATCGCTATCCCGCGGGACCTCCACAATTTTCCGGGATCAAAACTATTCTATGTGCTTCCCCAGGACTCAAACTACCTATCTGTATACCGAATTACATCTTTCGGTTAAGCGGTTTAGACTTGATGAGGTAAAAAACAAACAAACAGACTTACGAACTTATGCATTTATAATATTAGTAGTTTATTTGTAGTCATATCCTTCTCGTAAAGTTCTCTTCTATCTTTCTAACTTCACACAATAAGTTGTTGTTCAGGGACATATCTCGCACAAAAGATTATCTCGTGAAATGCAAATTAAGTAGTTATCATGACAATGAAGCCGGACTTACCTGGAAAATTAGTTTGAGGAAGTTCAATATTTTGCTGGGTTTAGATAATACGCTACTGAAGATACGAGTAAATACTTGTACTCAACCATACTAATATTATAAATGCGAAAGTATTCTGTTTGGATGTCACTTCTTTACATTTAAACCATAGGACTGATTTAGTACCTTGTTTAATTGTGAGTTATCTTCCACGTAATAAATGCTTGTGCATCTAAAATACCGACCTTTATGTTGGAAGCACAGAACTCTGCGCGTTTCGCTAAACGATTGATATTCTATGTAACCATGATTCTTATTAGTGTTAATTACTTGGAGTTAATTTATAAACGGTGTCATTTGCAAAGATTATAATGTCTATCTATCCTTCTCTATTTTGCCCTTCGCTAGATATATAATGTCACTTACAAATCCAGTGTCTCCAATATATTTTGAACGTCATTATCAGCGGTAAGCTTCTTCTTCGGACTTTGACTCAAGATCATACAAAGTTTTGCTTGCTTGGATGTTTATTTTATTAATATTTCTTCTTAAATTTAAGAGCTACGCTCTGGTCGGTGCAGTAATATTTATGTTAATATTTACCTGAATATATATTTAAGCACTTAAAATACCAACTACTTCTCACAAATTTATCGTCAATACTGTTATCCTTAATTGGATTTGAGACGTCTTCAAGATTACCTTTACCTAACCATGACTTATTGTCATAATCAAGCGAAAGGGTTAATACAGGTGGGTCAGTTAGACCATCTTTGCCGCTTAAGCCTGTAATTGAATTTATAATGGGCAAGTGCGGGTAGTTGGGCCTCGCAAGGGTTAAAGGCTTTGGGCGTGGTTTTAATGGAGAACGGTTTCTTAGAGGCTTCGAGTAAGCATTATAGTAACGAGTTTGTGGTTGGCTTAGTTGATGGAGACATAAGGGTTGGTAAGTTGGTAACGGTTCAAATTTGGGTGAAGCAAATATTTGTGTTGTTGGTGATGCATGGGCATTTGAGCAGTAGCATATTTAAGGGGTTGAGAGAGGGTTCTATAGAAAATTAGAGTAAAATGATGTCGAGGAAAGGTACGATGGATGCAAATGCGTGTTAATACTGTTAATACGATATCGGTTGAATAAATACGCAATCGTGCAACTAAATTGAGAGATTCTGCTTTAGAAAAGAATGGGCCAGCGTGTTTGCATCGATACAAAACACACGCCAGACGCGCTTTAGCATCGCGTCTGTATTAATATAAAAGCAATAATAAGTAAATAGAATATTGGTATCAAAAAGTCTAAAACCGAGTTTAGACTTGCAAGAAAAATCGTGCAAGTTGCATTACATTGCGGCGGTCGATTGACCACTAGAAATTCGTTGGCTTTACGGCCTCGCAATGTATGTTGCACGATTTTTCATGCAAGTCTAAACTCGACTTAACAAGTCTATTTATAAGTCGGCGCCCGATCGTAAAATGCGCCAGATCACGAAATTCCTAGCCATATTGTGAAATGGCGCCATTTCATGAATTGGCTGAAGGACATCCGCCATATCGTTCGAAACTTACCGTTTAACGATTTGCCTAGTGACGTAAGACGTAGTGACGTAGTCACGTAATTAGCGTCTGGGTATATGTCGGCGCCCGATCGTAAAATTAGGCAGATCATGAAATTCCTAGGCATATCATGAAACGCCGCCATTTCATGATTTGGCTAGTTTTGGCA
>NC_133484.1:416709-541596 GCF_025370935.1 Choristoneura fumiferana
CAGAAGAGACGTGGGACAGGGCCTCGTGTAACGAATCCTCCCTACCCTTTTATTTAATTTCTAACCTAACCTACCTACCCCGAAGCCTATATCGATGCCTACATACTGAACTAATATTTTATTACTATTTATTTATTAATATATTATTATTATATTACCTTATTATGGGTCCTTAACCTACAAAATTACCCAAACCTAACAAGTTGATTTACCTTGTTTAAGTCATAAAATTGGCCAAGTGATCGCTAGTGGTCTAGATAAGGAACCTACGTCGTGTCCGAGAGTAACCCTTTAGTTCGTTTAGTATAATGGGAAAAGAGCTCATTAATAATATTATATAATTAACTTAAATAATAAAGAAAACACAAAAAGAAGGTTGAATGAAGAAAGTTATTAAAGTTTAGTTTCTTATAGGTCATTTTGTCTATAGTCTATGATATGTTCGTGTGGAAGAGGTATTTTATACCGCAGCTAAAGTTCAGAGGCCCACCCCGCCCCTGAAGTGGCTTTCGTCACCGAACTGGATGTTGCCTCCTCTGCGTTAGCCCTGAAGGAGCATACTACCTTTCCTTGTTAGGAAATAAAACATCATTATGTTATATGAGAGGACATTTCAAAGGGAAGACAATTATAGCCTGAGGCTGTTCCTGGATCAAACCCGTGATCATAATACTCCTGCAGTAATAAAGCCAACTTCAGTAGTATGTAGTTGTAACTTCAATGGTTCATCATATCGACTAATAAGTAACTTCCGGATCACCTGGTACCGGTCAGCCACTGACTTGCATCTGCCTTAGTCTTAGCCAAAATGACTTGCATTATAGTTATAAAAGATAAGTATTGGGGAAAGCCTTTTACCATTAAATAGTTGGTATAAATAGCCAAAACAGACTATATATCCAAGGTTCGCTACCAGGAACGACCACAGTCTTCAAAGGAGATTCTACTTTCAGCAAATAAATATTATTCTGTCGTGAGTTGTTGAATTATTTTGTCTCACTTGTTTGAAGCTCTAGCGTTTGTAACATAGGACATTGAATGAAAGCGAAACGCTGAAACCTTTCATTCGTCGGGCGTCAAAAGTCTGTCATTTATTGTCAGTATCTATGTAAGTATATCGCCACGAGTATGGCTAAGTCTGTACGTAGTAGGCAAAACTTAAAAGCAGCCTAAGCAAATAGTTAAGTAGCTGTATAGTTAATGCGAAGAAAAACACAATTAAATACCAAATCAGATAAAACAATATCACCCTTCCCCAAGTGGAGATAATATACCAAACCTACTATATCTATCCCTACTTCTGAACTAAACCAACTGAACTACACGGAAACAGCAAACTAGGAACCGGGTTCCACATTAATTACCGCGGAGTCTCTCTCAAAGTGCAGTGAAGAGAGCCTATTTAAGCTAAACCTAAGTCGAGTGGGTAACTCTGCTCCCTAATTCTAACACCCGTGTGCTACTGGTATCCATCAAGGGGATTGGGTCGACAACCAGTAACGAAGAATAAGAGTGCGAATAAATAAATAAATAGATAAAGCGGACAAGATCTTGGTGAATTTAGGAAACCGGTTATGGCATCTCAACCCTCCAAACCCTGGGGAGAAAATAGGTCTGTCTCTTCCGGTATAATACAAGACCCCGCCTTACTCCAATAGGCGTACTCTACATTGAAAAACGTTCCCAAGGAATGCCAGCCTGTCCCGTTACCACCGCTAGGTGACCTGGCCTCATTCCCTAAGAATCGGCTTTTACTGGAGCCGAATCCGGTAGGATTCTCCGCTACCCCAGATTAATACTAAACCACAACTTCACAAACAAAACACAAAAATCCCATTAAACCCCGTTTAACTATAAATAAACACTTCGAATCGCTATGTAGTCTCCAGCGATGAATATCAAATCACTCGTATTTTGGCATAAAATACACAAAGCAGGAAATTTACACAAAAGAATAACTAAAATAATTAACAAGAAATTATCAAAAACCCCCCAACAAAAATTACGAAAATAATCGATACTTCAATAATTCAGGGAAACCTTCCGAACGCGTAGCAAAATCCAAGTCTTTTTCCGTTCGTCTTCGTGCCCCTTTATACTTAAATTGTAGTTACACTTGCAACACTGGCATCTCGGCTTCTGTCGTTACATTTTTTACTTTGGCCATTTCGCCTCTTTGGTCTCAATGGCTTCATTGGCTTCACGATTACGTCAGAAATCTTCCTCTATCTGTCAGTCAGTATTACCAGTGATCTTATTTGAGTAGTTTAGTAAATTAATAAGTTGATATTGATATATTTTACAATGAAATAGTCTCAATAGTACACAAAAAATGTAATTTAATAAATTAAGTTCATTTTTAATCTATATATTCTAAATATATGTTCACATAAGATGAAACATTACAGACCATCGGCTTTAATGTTACACTCGTCATGGACGGGGTGGACACGGGGCGAGGGCGTCTCCACCTCGTCCTCTTCGTCTGCTTTGGATTGCGACGTTTCTATACATTTAGTATAAAACCGGCCAAGAGCGTGTTGGACACGCCCGAAATAGGGTTCCGCAGCCATTACAAAAAATTAATTAAGATATTTTTCTAAGGATTTCGTATTTTTGTACGGAATATTCCGTTTAAGTGTATTTTTTATACTTTAGGTTGCTATTCCTATTAATAATCCTCAAGAAAAGTTAACCGTTATAGTTTTCCTTGTAAGTTTGATATACTTACTACCATCCTGATTTTTTTTCAAATTTTTCCACCCACCGGGTTAGGTTTGGGGGGGGGGGGGGTCGAATATTTTGCTAACAAATCACTGAATCGAAAAATCGATCGAAGACCTATCCAACGATACCCCACATTACAAGGTTTGATCAGAAAAAAAAATCACCCCCACTTTACGTCAATGGGAGTAGGTACTGTAAAAAAAATTCTTGATTTTTTATTATACCATTTTATCGGCATAGTTTACACATACCTATTCGTGCAAAATTACAGCTTTCTAGCATTGATTGTCTCTGAGCAAAGCCGCGGACGGACATGGCGAAACTATAAGGTTCCGTTTTTGCCATTTTAGCTATGGAACCCTAAAATGATTTAAGGGGCGCCGCGACTGCGATGCTTCCCCGTCCCACGTCTCTTCTGTGAGGCCTTACTCCTAAGTGTTATTTTCACTACATACATGTCAGAACATACCTATTATTATCAGAACAAGTTCTGCAGCTTGGTGGTGACATTGGTAAATATGGTAACGATTGAGATGGACTTTGTACGTAAACTCCAATTCAATAGAATCTGACAATCCTGTAGACACTTCCAGCCTACTAATATAAACACCGGCTGCCTAAGGCTTTGTGATGTGACTATTATTCTTTTTTGATTCCTTTAGATCATAATTGAAAGAAAAGAAAGAAAGAAAATACATTTATTCACAACACAAGACACAACAATAGTATTAAGTACAAATAGACAACACGTAGGAAAGTATGTGTCATTGCGGTTGTGAATAGGACACTGGCTCAGCATAATGCTGAAGCGTTAATAATAACACCCCAGCGCTGATTTTCAGCCAGCACCGTTGGTGACCCTCGGACCGCTACAAAGATATACTACACAGTAATTGCAACAACAGGGACATATATATCAAGTGTGCCACGATAGGGTGTCTTAAATATGTAGAAAATTGACAGATTCTATTGAATATTAAATATAATGACCCGGATAACTCACGTCTAAAATCGAGTGCGCGTGTTGCAGCAGCCGCTGAGTCGCGTTGCTCCGAAGACGAAGGGCTACGGATTAGCCCGAAACATGTCGAGCTAAACTCGATTTAAGACGTGAGTTATCCGGGTCATTATATTTAATATGAGTGAGTCTCACGGTAGTTTCATGTTCAAAAAAGATTCTATTGAATTGAACAATACTAACAAGAGCTTCCTGCCGCCGGCATTTTTAATACAAGATTTTTTTCTAACTGTACATATTGTATTATATCCGTACCAAGTTTTAAGTTGATGTCATATGATTTCACTACCAGGTAAATACTCAACTTTGTTCTGTAAGTTTTATGACAATTCAAAAGAAAAACTACTAAAGCGCCAAAATGCTACCTTTAAAGAAGTGTTCGAAAAATAGTTTGCATATTTTGGAACCACAACTTACATACGAACATTGCAATTCAAATAAAAGCTTGTAAAACTAAATTTAACTCTATTTCCGCATCTTCTAAAAATCACCCCTCATTTCACCACTTGCCAACTTACTGACACCTCTAACACGATCCGTTACCCTTCCAGCTTCCCCGCTACACACGAATTGTCACAGAGCTCACGTCAGCATGGATCGCCCATAGATCAGCGGAATATGAATGGCACTCCATGGCAGTGTTGCCAGATATCGCATGAAAACTGCAAGATAAAATTCTGTTTCCTCTTGACAAAATATTCGCTTTGTTTCAGTTTTTAAGGGGATATCCACGGTGAAACGGAGAAGTTGATGTTGATGCCTTCAAGGGAAGAGGTTTTGTGTTCGATTCATTCAAAAATTCGACTTCAAAAGTCTGTATCCGAATCTAAAAAAAATCGAAGTCCCCTTGTGATAGATTTGGAAGAAATATCATAAATGTGAAAGTAACTCTGCTTAGTTTTAGTGCTAGTTTTAGTCTTAGTTTTAGGTGGTACTTATGGAGCCAACCCATTAGGTAAAAATTCTTGAGCGTCACGATTTAAATGGGTCCCGACTGTTGAACTTTAAGTTAGCTACTGAACAAAGTTCTAGCCCACTAGGCTTGTTTTCTTCTTTTTATTATTTTTTAAGGCAGTCGGGTTTTTGATTTTTTAAATTTATTGTTTTATTTCACATTTTTCTGTGAAAATGCTATATTAAAACGGTTATAACTCATATATTTTTAGAATGGGCTAATTGTTAGCTTTCATTTGATACCCCACTCGATAGGTTTAAATAAAAATCATTTTTTGGAAACTTACAATTTCGCGCCATAACACCGCCATTTCGATTTATTAAGAATTTCACGTACCCAGTGTCACTCGCGTCATTAAGACGAATCCAATGACGTATCATTTATCAAAATCGGTTCAGCCGTTGAGTAGTTACGAGAGGACATAGGAATAGACATACTTACATACATACCTAATTCTTCGCAGTCGGGTAAAAATAGCACAGTTCCCGCACCATAGCGATAAACGAATTCTTCAGATCTATTGTCAAGAAGACATTAATATCAAAGGCGTATTATAAAGTTAATGATTATATCATGGACAGGGATATTTGGAAATAATTCCGATCCGCATTAGCGATCCCTTCAAATAGCGAACCTACTGTGTTAAAAATAAAGTTGTGTTAAATACTTGTGATGTATACATATCATTTAATAAATTGTAAATCTGTTTTAAAAAAATATATATACCTCGTTGAGTTTCTTGCCGGATTCTTCTCAGCAGAGGTTTTTCCGAACCGGTGGTAGATTTTTTTTGACATTCATAAGTGCTTGTTATAGCCTAAATTGAATAAAGATATTTTGACTTTGACTTTGACTTTGACTTCACGGACGGAGTCGCGGACAACAGCTAGTTCTCTCGGCACTTGCGTAGGTGAGGTTAAATATTCCCTTCATCCCGGGCCCTGACACTGGCAACGGCACGATTTATCGCGATAGTTCGCCGCCTGAATTCGAATTATACGCGCTAGCAAAAGTTGTAAAAAGTTTTATCACCGCCAATTTGTCAACGCGTCTCCGATTTGAATATTTCAACGTTATCGCCCTCGTGTTTTATTGTATTTTTTATATCGTCACGTGACGACAGAGTTTTTGATGTATGCGGAATCTTTGGCGGACTGGGCGGTGGAAGTTGTGTATGATTTTGGCGATAACGGTTCTAAGATTACCCCATGAGATTAACATGTAAATAGAACGCAAAATGCATTAACTCATTTATTTATCAAATATTAGCTTTTGTCCGCGTCTTCGCTCGCGCAGAATTAGTATGTAGTTTAAAACTCTTTTAATCCCACAGGAACCATACCTACATTATTTCGGGACAAAAGGTAGCCTATATGTTAATCCAGGGTACTACCTGTATACTAAATTTCATACAAATCCGTTCAATAGTTTTTACGGAGACGCAATAGTGACGTTTAGACAGATCATGAAATTCCTAGGCATTCGGCAGATATCATCTTCTCAATTTCAATAGACACGGTTCTCCATAAAAAAACTTTATTATCCCACAGGGGGATTAATCTGATACTCATCAAAAACCAGTCTTATTACAACTGTATAAGCTTCAAGTAAATAAGAGATCTTTGTAAAATGTTGGGATTCGCAAGCTGATCCGAGTCTTATTAACCAAGTAACGTGTGTCAGTTAATCCACTAGTGGTCGTACATTGAGGTTTTCTCGGAGTAATCTTGATCAATGAGTTCATTCAACATGGTGATATTCATAGAAAATGTGAGTAGATCAGTGGTTAATTACTGGACTAGAGGATTAGGCGCGGCATATTCTCACGACCGTGGGTTTTGGGATGACATGAGTTTTATGGGGATACGAAAGCGGTTCGCCCGTTTCTTTGTTTTCATTTTGATGTGTAATGTGGGGATTTACAAGCTTTTAACTGTAGTAATTTTAAATCGCTAAAGAACTCGTCTGTTTCAAGTCTAATTTCACTTTTATTACAGTGTTCGAATTACTTGATGTACTGATCTATATATATAAAGAAGAAACTGACTGACTGACTTATAGATCAACGCACAGCTCAAACCGCTGGGTCTAGAAACATGAAATTTGGAATATATGTTCCTTAACAAGTGTAAACGCGCACTAAGAAAGGATTTTTCGAAATTCCCACGGGATAGGGAATAAATGGGATTTATATTTTCACTTCGAAATGGCCCTATTTCCGTAACTATAATTATTAGAAACTTCAAATTTTGCATGCAAGTAGGTAATACTAACAGCTAAAAACGATTTTCAGCATTTATCAAAATTCCCACGGATAGGGAATAAAATAGGATTATATTTTCACTTCAAAATGGCCCTATTTGCGTAACTACAATTATTAGAAAATTCAAATTCGGCATGCAAGTAGGTAATACTAACAGCTAAAAACATTTTTCAGGATTTTACGAAATTCCCACGGGATAGTGAATAAATGGGATTTGTATTTTCACTTTTAATTAATGACCCTATTTCCGTAACTATAATTATTAGAGACTTCAAATTTGGTAAACAAGTAGTAAAACTAACAGCTAAAAACTATTTTCAGGATTTATCAAAATTCCCACGGGATAGGGAATAAAATGGGATTTATATTTTCACTTCAAAATGGCCCTATTTGCGTAACTATAATTATTAGAAACTTCAAATTTGGCATGCAAGTAGGTAAAAACTGTTTCAAAGATTTTCCCAATATCCCACGGGATAAAACGAATAAAGAGAATTTTATTTCTATTTACCAACTGAATCAGAAAACGCATAAGCTAAACCAATAAAACTGGGGACTGGAGATTTGGCAAACAGATGTAAATCTGGTAACAATTATTTAGCAGTGACATCCTGCTCATCCTGGCGAGGATCGTCTCCGTAGAAGGGAACTCCTCAAAAGTTGATGGCACACGCAAAAGACTTTACATGATTGTTAAATTTCAATGACAATGCGTTTATATGATATACACCGCCTGATGCTGCAGCCAGGGTCATCTGCTGATGACGGAACTCCTCAAGGGCTGATAGCATAGATACGAAATTTTACATGTACGTTCAACGAGCTGACACAATTACTTTGCCCACCCGCGACCTTTATGATAGCTACTTTTGTGCCCATGCAATGTGTGTTCATGCAGTTCCTCCAACTCCACACTGTAAGAACACACAAATCCATCTATCACCACCACTTTACACTGACGCGTTTCGAACTCAACCAGAGCTCATCTTCAGAGTAATACAACTGTTCAGCATGCTACGGTGTGAAATTTGGCATAGATGGACCTAAAGTAATGCAGAGGTGCACTAGGGCAAAGATTAGAGAAATAGAAAGAATAGGAAAATATCTCAACTTTGTTTCTTTGTTTGTTCGGGGTCATCTCTGAAACTATTGAGCTGATTTAAATAATTCTTTTATCAATAGAAAGATACACTATCCCTGATGGACATTAGACTACTTACTTTAAAAAAAATGGCAATCTTTCCGCAGAATAAAAATAAGTTTCAATATTGAGGCAGATTTTCAAAATTATTTCAATTATAGAAAGCTACAATGTGTCTCTAATCGATAATTAAGAATATTAAAATAGATCATAACAGTAATTCATGTCCCGCGCGAACTTTACAATTTCTCGGGATATAATCCTATATCGTGTATGAAGTCGAACAAAAGTTTAAAAGAAACGCGTAGTATGTACTTTAACGTTTTCTAAACCAGCGAAATCAACCAAGCGAATTAGCGAAGCAGGGTTTCAAAGTTAGTAAGAATCATAATTAATTGCGTATGTAGGTCGATTTTTGTATTACAAAATTTGCACCATCTGTCTGAAAGAAAATCTGTCTGTATTTGTATTTCCTTATAATCCTCCGAAAAAATAATCAAAACACGAAAAAAAACGCAGAAAGTAAATGTAGGTATGTTACTCCAAATTTAACGCGAGCGAAGCCGCGGGCAAAAGCTAGTATAAGCATAACTGACAAACCAAATACAGTGAGTATAAAAGAATGTATGTACCATCAGCCAAATATGTGGTCTACCACCACCACCCTAAAGTTGATAATCGTTTGCATGTCATAAAACAATAATGCCAATAGACGTGTCTGTCAACTTGAAAGTTCGACTTTAGCGACATATTCATTTGATGAGAACCTGTTTAAAAATTGATAGACCACTTATTTGGCTGATGGTACACAACAACTCGAAAACACAGGTTTTAGATCTATTAAATGGCCCCAAGTTGTAGATCTATTATCTACCTACCATTTACCAAATTACATGGAAATCATTATAACCATTCCGAGTTCCTTAAAATAAATAAGTATATTATAAATAAACAAATATACCAGAATTAAGAAGAAGATAGAAGATACTATATAAAGTGGTATACATGTATATACAGTTATCCCAGACACAAGCAGTCTATTATCGCGGCTCACAAATCATCCCCCCCCCCATTAATCCTCCACGTGACCGGGGCTCCGAGCACTAGCCTGTATTAACTCATCCCAATTATAATTCGCAGGTGCTTAATATAACTAGGTTAATGCTCGGAAAAGAAAAAGCTAATGAAGAAAATGTTCTTGAATTTTTATCGTCGGTAATTTTTTGTCGTTTTGGTCTTGGTTGCGCCTGGTCCAACTATTCGTTTCTTTTCATCATTCGCTCATCGCCTTATCGCTATCGATCGAGTTTTTGAGTGAGTTAAAAGATATCAGTACTTAGTACACATTTGAATTAGGAAAAATATAGTGAGCTACTACCTACCAAACCCCTACCTACGAACCCACCCCTACCTACCTGACTACGAAGCTTGACGTCCCAGGTACGATTCCCGGCTGAGGCAGATATTTGTATGAATAATACGAATGTTTGTTCTCGGGTCTTGGATGTTTAATATGTATTTAAATATGAATTTATCTATTTGTTTATCCGTTGCGTAGTACCCATAGTTACAAGCTTTGCTTAGTTTGGGACTGGGTCAATTGGTGGCAAGTATCCCATGATATATTTATATTTATTTATTGCTTACCTTGTAATTTTCTCTCTGTGTACCTGTTTTCTGTATCAGTTACTACTTCTGGTGTACAATTAAGAGTCATTGTATTGTATTTTAACTGTTAACATTCTTTTGACTCACTTTAACTTGTGCATACATCTCTAACTTGCATCGTGATCATTGTGTGCTACATTATCTCATCATCATCATCATTAGCCAGTCCACTGCTGGACTGCTGGACAAAGGCCTCCCCCTTAGAACGCCAAAATTAACGACAACTCACCACTTGCATCCACCAAGCAAAAATATACAAGTTAAAGTGGCAATGGGCGGGCCACATCGCTCGAAGAACAAATAACCGTTGAGGGAGAAAATTTCTCAAGTGGCGACCGCAAACCGGAAGACGAAGCTTTGGCAGGCCTCTCACCAGGTGAACTGACGAAATCGTGATATTATCTAATTATAATAAATAATTCCTCTTTATTACAATTTATTTAATTAACGAAACAGGTATTACAATTTAAGACATGTCCCCGTTCTGGGTAAAGTTCTCCTCCAACTGTTTCCATGCTTCTCTGCTTTGCGCTTGTAGTATCCAGTTTTTTCCGGCTATTTTTTGGATAATATTTCATCTGCCCATCTATCCTTAGGTCGCCCTTTTTTCCTCTTGCCTCGGGGGCCCATCCATTCTGTGACTCGTTTTGTCCATCTTCTGTCTGTTATTCGGGCAAGGTGTCCAGCCCATCTCCATTTCAGGTGTTGTGCGTGCTGTCCTGCGTCTATTATTTGGGTTTTTCCTCCTGATGTCTTCGCTACTATCGTTATCTACTTATACTACTTACTAAATTTCAATTCAATCCAACCAAAAGTGGTTTCCATCAGAAATGCCAGGATGTATTGCGAGGAATGTCTTTGTTACGAACGTTTACCTATCCTCGCTCAGCACGGCTGTAGTGGTAACACAGACTAAGGCTAGGGTATTTCGCGGTCGTAAAAAATAAAGTCTCCTCTGCAGTACTTCTATTAGTAAAAGGCGATGCAGCGGAGCGTCAAACAATTTTCCAATACATAGCGTATAACGTTAATTAACTGCAATGCACCGAGCTCATCAACCAAGCAATGGATTGGATGTACACATCATTCTCGGTGTCACTTTAGTCCTTGCTGGGTAGTAAAGTGGAAAATATGAAACCAAATATTTATTTTGAACGCTCATACTCAATATTATGAGCCATGCGCTTGCGATGGTGTCGCCTTGGATCGGAGTATAATGTCTATAAAGTTTTTACGCACCCGGACGGACGTGTCGTAAAATATTTTCATTTGTATGGCTCGCTGGATACACTGGGAGAGAAAATTGACATCAAAATATAGGATAGTAATAATGATTAGTAATGAACTAAACTCTTCGAAGAGGGTAATAATAATAAACTAAACACAATTTGCTTAACGAAAGCTACCTCTATGCAACAAATGCGTGTTCACGCAGCTCTTCCACCCACTTTAAAATCCATTCCTCTTTGAGAACACACACAAATCACACAAACCCAGCTATCGCCACCACCTTAATACCCTGACCGTTTCGAACTCTACCAGAGTTTATCATCAGGCAACACAATCGTTCACCATGCTACCAGATTTTAGGCTAACAAATCAAAACAATCATTTAAATTTATTTATTAATTTATTCATTTAATTACAACCATGGCATTATAATCTGATGTTACAAATAGTATAAAGATCTTCATGGACCCCGGTGATATAGTAATAATTTCAATGTGTCGCTTAAAGTCAACAAAAATATAATTCTATAAACATTATAAACAGTCAAATAGTATTTTATTTTATTTCACATTGTAAATCCCCAGGTACTTTCTTTATTCTTCTGAAACAAGCTACCCACAAATATTTCGCAAACTGACTTTTATTTTACAAACATGAATTTAATTATCTGTCTTTAACCAACAAAAGTAAGAAAACCCCCGACTTTGTCACTTTAAACTTCAATATCTCAAAAACGGCTAAACCGACTTTGATGAAACATATATAAGAACCACCGCTAGGAAAGGTAATTTCAAATAAAAAAAACCGCATTCAAATAGATCGACCCGTTTTTGCGTCGGGTGTTAAAAAACAAACTAACTGTCAAAGTTCAAATCAAACTAAGTAATTTTATCAAAAATAGTTTTAGAGTTTTCTTCGGATATTAACCCCGCCCTGTACACCACAGCCTCAACTTTCGCTGCATGATGTATAATGTACGACGCAGACGCACACACGAGATTTATCGCACGAGAGCTATCCCCGGCGAATCACTGAAGGCAAATACATTTTTTAAGGACATGCTGTATTTTTATTGCATATTGCTTTGATTTAATGACTAATGTAAACCGAACATGTAAAAAAAAATGTCAAATAAATACTTTTTCATTAATTCATGATGATGATCCGACAAAGGCGAACCCTTAGAATTGTCTATTATGTGCCCGAATATGGCTGGCAAAGCCAAACTTAGTCTTAAAGGTCCTATTACAGGGCGCGCAATGTAATTGACCACTATCATTATACGTGTAAGTGTAGGAAGGTCTCGGGCGGGTCTTTATAGTAAGACGCTTGGCATCCAGGTGTTCCAAGCGATGCGCCTCAAAATTAGCAACAGCCTTATTTACAGAGCTGCGCCATTCCAGTCTCTGCTTCGCGAGATCTTCCCAACTCTCGCATGGGATGTTACATGCGGTAAGGTGGCGCTTTAGGACGTCCCTGTAACGCAAGAACTGGCCATTCATAAGCTGTGTATGTCATTTACTATCTTCTAAAGTTGGTATATTAATAACTAAGTGAAACATTCATCATCAGCCCGAGGACGTCACTGCTGGACAAAGGCCTCCCCCTTAGAACGCCACAATGAACGACAACTTGCCACTTGCATCATGTCGTCAGTCCACCTGGTGGGAGGCCTGCCAACGCTTCGTCTTCCGGTTCGTGGTCGCCACTCGAGGACTTTTCTCCCCCAACGGTTATCTGTTCAAGTGAAACATTAAATATATCGAATTGGATATAAAGTTCTTTATTTTTTTTTTACAAGGACTTCTGAACTTACCCTACCATTTATATTTACGGGTACAGCCCGTACCCAGACTAGCAAATACCCGGGTTCGATTCCCGAAATCTATCAATTCTTTTCTGGTTTTTTAGATGTGTTCTAGTTTTAGTATACTTAAGTTTTTTTTAATCTAAGACGAGGAAAAGAGCATGCGGGAAACCTAATGGGAAGTAACACCGCCGCATACACGCAATACGAGGGGTATCACAGGTGCGTTGCCGGCCCTTTGAGAGATTGATAGGCTAGGATAAATAAAAGTAAATTAATTTCAGATCTACTCCATTACTTTACTAGCAAAATAATGAAAAATTAAGTCACTGGAATCGACTGTAATACCTGGTCCAAAATTTAACGACGCAGCTATAAAGTGGGCGCCAGACAGTTCAAGTTAATATCGAATAAACCTGTCTGCCTGCCATCAAAATTAAACCAGCTTAATAAAAACACATTAATTATTTGTTTGAATTAATCTTCAAAAGGGTCAGAAGATAATAGAACCGCAGACAAAGCCTCTGAAGTTGAGTTAGTTAATTAAAGAGTTTGTTCAACTGAGTCCAGATTAAAAAAACGGCCAAGTGCGAGGCGGACTCGCGCACGAAGGGTTCCGTACCATTGTCTATACAACATGAGACATAAGAAAAAAAAAACCGGAAAAAAACAAGTTTGTTGTATTATAATTTAATTATTTATTTTTAAAGTGATTATACAACTAACGATTCTGTGAATATTCAAGTGTCTACCTGTTGCTGTTATTAATATCAAGCAAAAAACGACAAAAGAATCAATGTTTTGTCGGGAGCCCCCTTAAATAATATTTAGTTTATTCTGTTTTTGGTATTTGTTGTTATAGCGGCCGCAGTAATACATAATCTGTGTAAATTTCAAGTGTCTAACTATTACGACTCAAGTGATAGAGCTCTGTGAGAGACGGACGGACGGACAGACAGACAGACAGACAGACACCCGTCGGCATCCATTGGGTACGGAACCCTAAAAATTAACTTTTCAATATATGAAACTTTGCTGCTATTTGAATATTTTTATTTGTCCTTTGTAACCGAACAAATAAACTCATCTGTTTGTGCACTGTTACAGTAAGATAAACTTTGTCTTTGTATTCAGGATTTCATTTACAACCACTGAACTGCCTTTGAACATAAATCTCGGGAACTAATGTAGTCCCAAATAAGAAAAAAATATTCTACGTGATTTTGTTTTGATTATGTTTTGAACTTTCTGCCAAGTTTCTAGCAGCACATTATTCATGGCAATGATGGTCTTTCCGAAAGCGCTGCTAATATAAAAAAGTGTCACGTAAAAGAGTTTTTTTTCTTAACTTACAGAACAAATATTCTGATTTTGACCCTGAACGCATGAATGCATAGGTACTTTTATAGATAAACTCATAATCAAAAACCCAAACCTCAAAAACAAAGCCTGATCAAGTCCCCGGAAGCTCAAACTTCGTATAAAGATCCACTGGAACCACTAAGCTATTTGACCATCAAAGTAAAACGAAGAGTTAAGAGAACATCGCCAGAGCCGACAATTACGCTCCCCCATCAGAAGCTAGAGGTTACTACGAATAAGAAAATTGAAGTTCGTATCGTACCGTCCCTCTCACTCTCGTATTAAATAATATTAGCGTAAGCGGGACGGCAAGATACGAAGTTTGAATTTTGCATCTCGTAGTAGGGCCGGTGCCGGCGTCACCCCGGCGTAAAAGATTGCTTCCTGCCATCAAACTAACAATTACCACTCAAATTTACGTTTGCTTCGAGTAATTGGTTGGCTCTTCAGAAGCACGGTGTTTTGAGGTGAAGAAATTCTTCATTTTGTTTGTAATTACTTCTTCAAGACTAATTGGGGAGTTTCCTGGGTAATAGAAATATTATTCTAATGAGTTCCTCAGTCACATTATTAGAAAATAATGGACGCGCACTTTTTCTTTTGTCAATCAAACAAAAAATGACAAAGATGAACATTAACATCTATGTACCATACATAGATGTCGATGAAGATGAACTAATGAAGTTTGTCAAAGTTTGGGAGTGACGGCATGGCGCGACGTCAGGCGGAGCTAAATATTATAAATGCGAACGTGTTTGTTTATGTTTGTCCGTCTTTCACGTCGAAACGGAGCGACAGATTGACGTGATTTTTGGCATAGAGATAGTTTATGGGCCCGAGAGTGACGTAGGCTACTTTTATCACGGCAAAATGCACAGTTCCCGAGGGAACAGCGCGCGACACCCGAATTCCACGCGGGCGAAGCCGCGGGCAATAGCTAAAGTATCTTCATAAATTGGGAATATACTATCGGTTAGTTTGAATTATTAACTGAAAAATTAAACGGCAGTTTATCAGGTCAATGTTGAAAAGCATGAGCAGAAGAGAAAAGATAATGCGGTATTCATCCTGGAAAGAAATAAACAAGATACACTCTTATTGTAAGAAGAAAAAATACAGTTGTCTCCGCTTTTTTATGTCCTTGAAAATTTGACCATTACTGAGGTCATCACCGTGGGCAGAAGCTTAATAATCGTAATTGAAAGAACCAAACATGTTATCACCATCATCATCAGCTGAAAGATCGCTACTGAATAAAAGCATCCCCTTTAGAACGTGAGAATTAATGTCAATTCGCCCCAAGTCAGTCGTCAGTCCAACATTTTATGTTGGAAACCAAAGGTGCTCTCTTGCAGTAAAATCCTACAGGAACTTAGCAGTATTTAATCAGTGGCTGCCAGTAGCAAAGCTCGCGCAGGGCTGAGGTATCGTCGGCGATGGCATCCGGCGCGCTGTCTTGGCCAAAGACTGGACGGCGGAAACGGTTGGACGTAACTCTCTAGCTGAAAGCGGAAATCTATCACACTTCTACAAAGTCTGTAAAGAGCTTTTGACTTGTTAAAATTCGTTAAAGGATTTTAAAGGATCTTTGAGTGTGATGAAGAAAAATTTAACATTTTTTTAGAAAAAGTTGCTAAAGGTTTGCGCAACGACAAGAATTTCTTAAAAGTTTTTAAAGATTCACGGTTTAATGATTCAGCTTAGACATATTTGATAAGGTCCTGGATCATGGTGCTGGCAAATGCGTTGAAATATCGCGAAACATGCAAAGTTATCATGGTCTACATCCCGATGAGCTAAATCTCTATTGATGTAGTTTCTACTATTTGTATGCATTTGCTTCTTGTATGTTTTTAGTGTTCTGCAAATTATTTTAAAAACTATTTTATTCCTTGCATTCAGTTTCAAAAACTCTTATGAGATAACTTAGCTGTCCATTTATTTGTCTGTCTGTCTTTCCGTCGATCCGATCATCTGCTAAGATCCTTTTTTCGCAGAAACACGAAGAGATCTCAAGCGAAAGTTAATATTAAATACTCAGCTCAGTACAGGTGGCTTAGCTCAAAAACTAGCACCACATCAAGTATAGGTACCAATCAGTAATTGTGTTCTTTCTTTCGATTCGATGTTTTTTTTTTATTATTTCTACCTGCAGATGGTAGGACCTTGTGCAAGATCTGCCCGGATTGCTACCACCATCTTGATCGCTAATCCTGCCGTGAAGCAGCAGTGCTTGCACTGTTGTGTTTCCGGTATGGAGAGTAAGACAGCCGGTGAAATTACTGGCACTTAAGGTATCCCATCTTAGGCCTCTAGGTTGGCAACGCATCTGCAATACCCCTGGTGTTGCAGATGTTTATGGGCGGTGGTGATCTCTTACCATCAGGAACCCACTTGCTCGTTTGCCATCATTTTTAACCAGCACAAAAAGTCTAGAAAGTTCTTTCCTTGCACCACTTTCAGGTGTGGTGATAGCGCAGCATAACTCGCCATTATCGCGACGGCTTCTAATTACACCGCTTTATCGGCCATCTTGGAAAAAATGACAGCCGCCTCGAATTAGCCAAATGCGATCCTTGGCTAGATAATGAACGCTGCTAACATGTGGAATTACGAATGATCACGAACACTTCCGAGTGTTTCCGATCTTTTCCGAAGGAAACGTGGCGTTTTTACAAGCTTTTATTTAGTTTCACCTGTCCCGTTGTCTGTCTGTCTGTCTGTAATCAAATCTAGCAAGATAAATTCGAACAACTTCCAGTAGCTGGATTAACTTGAAATTTGGTATACTTATGTAAATTGCGTGACAATACAATAATCTGGTAAGTAGTGAAATCCTAGTAGTCCGGCCAGGATCGTCTCCACAGGATGGAACTCTTCAACGGTTAATGGCATCGACTTGAAATTTGGTATGTAAATGTAGTTTGAGTGACAAAACGAGTACAGTCAACAAAAAGTACAGTCAGCAAAAAAAGCTTGCATTAAAAATGTTTTTTTTACCAAAAACTCATTATAATAAGGGTTTAAGCAGGGCTACTACGTAGTAGCCCTGCTTAAACCCGTTTCGTTTCGTACGAAACTCGAAACTCGAAGTTCGTATCGTACCGTCCCTCTCGCTCTTGTATTAAATAGTACAAGTGTCAGAGGGACCGCACGACACGAACTTCGAGTTTCAAGTTTCGTAGTAGCACTGCTGTGTCAGGCTAGTTGACGCTAATATCGTGAGGTTTGGCAACTTTGACATTTGCGTCAAGATTTTGATTGGTTAAATAATTGAATGAGTGAATGAATAATTGAGTGAGTGAGTGAGTAACGTCAAACGAACCTCTCAATACTAACGCCATCTAGCGATATTTACCCGTCAAGAAACCTTCATTGGAAAATTAAGTCTTAGAGCTGTACTTGCCTCTTAAAAGACGTTTAAAAATGATGTTTGCACAGGCTAAAGTCATGTCGTCACTTCAATAGCAAAGTCATCAATGTACAAAAATTAAAAATTTTAGGGAAGAGGTTTGAAAGTGAATGGTGGTGACAATTTTTCGCTTTTTTAAATTATTTAAGACAAAATTGATACATATTTTTCAAATACATCTTTGCATGTTATGCCAAAAAATTTACGTCGAAAGTAAATACCTAATAGTAATTTAAAGTATCTGTATCAAAATCAAATATGTGATAATGATAAAGTACCTATCGACCATAAAACGATAGTTTAAGCAAAGCGATTATCAAGATCTTCTGCCAAATCAACAGAGTTACAGAGTTCTGACTGCTGTCCGAACAGAAGGTTCTTCACTTCTAATTCATTAAGTTAAATGGATGGGATTTAAAAAAACAAAATGCGTGAGAAAGGTCGTTAAAATTTAGTGTTTTTTTACGATTACTCATAAACGTCAGTGTCGGTTAACCAACTAGTTAACAAGGGTTTAATGGGCACAGTTAACTATAAAATTGGTAATTCCAGTTTTGATTTTTTTGACGCTTTATTAAGGGTCTTTATCTTGACCCATAACATTTTCATATTTATTCAAATTCCTTGATTCCGATATTTATTTATTTCTTTATTACGATTAGATTTTTGGCTAGTTCGATGGGTTCTCGGTAGTCCAGTAGGTATAACACCTCTGGCACTTAGTCACGGGAGGTAAGGCTAAGGTAAGGGCGATACTATGGTCAATAAAAAAACATAACTCTCCTTCGGGCAGTCGGGTAAAAAGCCAATGTTTCATTGAGGATCTTTTCGACTGCCATAATTTTATAAGCCATAATGTATTGTTTGCCATAATTTTTTAAATGGTCATCCTGTAAAACTCTATAGGTTAGGTTAGGTTTGTTTTACCTATAACAATTCTAAAAAATTAGTGGTTTCAGAGAAAAAAAGAGTTATGGCAAATAATAAATTATGAGACGGGTCTATATCGACTGGTTAAAAATTGTAATGTGATGTTATGTTTACCATGCTCTCAAAATTAGCTTCTGTATCCATCATACAGCCGTTTTGACATTTGACACTAAATAATAAAGTCCCACATTAGTGGATATTGCAATGTCACTTATTTAATACAATATTTGCTTGACACTTCAAACGCCGCTTTGCAGGTGGTAGGACCTTGTGCAAGGTCCGCCCGGATTGCTACCACCATCCTACTCGCTAATCCTGCCGTGAAGCAGCACTGCTTACACTGTTTGTGTTTCAACGTGGAGAGTAAGACAGCCAGTGAAATTACTGGCACTTGAGGTATCCCATCTTAGGCCTCTAGGTTGGCAACGCATCTGCAATACTTCTGGTGTTGCAGATGTTTATGGGCGGTGGTGATCTTTTACTTTTCAGGAGACCCACTTGCTCGTTTGCCAAACAGTTGAATAATAAAAAAAAAGCCGTCATATTTAAAATTTTTCCGATGGAAGTACCAATCCAGCAAAATACCATCACCCAATAAGTGGTCTATCAATTTTTAAACAAATTCCTCAAATGAATATGTCGCTCAAGTCGAACTTTCAAGTTGACAGACACGTCAACGTTGGCATTATTGTTTTATGTCATGCAAAGGATTATCAATTTTAAGGTGGTAGACCACATTTTTGGCTGATGGTACATGCAATTAAGTAATTTAATTTTTTTAAAGAATTTCGTAAAGATTACTAGACGTCACAGGTGACCGAAGACCTGGCAGCTTCCTCGGACAAAGAATTAGCCTAGCTATTCAAAGAGGAAACGCCGCCAGCATCTTCGGGACCTTGCCTAAGGGGTACCCTTTATGTAATTTGTTTTAGTTTTAGCTTTCATTTTCATTTTATGCAAGTTTTTTGTTCAAATTCAAATTCAAAAAAAAAATGCAAATGATTTATTCAGTAAATAGGCCGCAATGGGCACTTTTACACGTCATTTTTTTAAAACTACCAGCGCTTTCGGAAAGACCATCATTGCCAAGAGAATGCGCCGCAAGAAACTTGGCAGAAAGTCATTTTTTCATAAAATATAATTACAAATAAAATACTTAAAAACTATATTATACAATTAAAGAAAAAAAAATACAAAAATAATAATAAAAGAAATACAGGGATGTATGGGGTCCCTTAGTTACAATACTAAACACTAACTATCTCTAAACTATATCTACGTTCAGTGGAAGTGTAGAATGCTTCCACCGTCATAAATTTTAAAATGTTGTTTTATGTTGGTATACGTTTGTTAAGTATAAGACAGATAATATATTAACCAATTAAATAATTATGACGAGAGGAAGTTTAACAAAAGATTGTAATAGAACGAAACCCGTAACCCGACACCTTTCTGTCGTTTCCATTCCCTAATAAAGCTATTGGGACATAATGAGTATAATTCGCACGATCGGATATCTTCGGCTAATGCACGGACCATAAGGATCGAATTTTGTTGCCAGATACTAATATTGGATCAATTTCGGGACGGGTGATTTAGTTGATTGAAATAGATTTTAGCAATTGCTCAATTGCCATGATGTTTGAATTATCTTTTAACGAATAGAACTTGTTGTTAGCCGCAAAAGGCGCTATTAGAGAAAAGATTGAAAGATTGCCTCAGTTCTTAATTCTTCAGCGTTTCGATTTTGGTTCTTCCAGCGAGATTATTACAAAGCCTCAGCTGTCTGTCTATAATTCCTTCTGCTGTTAGTCGGTCTATCACAGGGCTGGTTTTTGAACCGTAGTTATTGGAAATTTCATCATTATCATTATCATCGTCAGATTAAAAACGTACGTCATAACACATTACAATTTCATGATGACGACTGTACCCATTTTGCTTACAACATAACTTAACCAACAAAAAAGTTGCAAACCCCCCGACTTTGTCACTTCAAAGTTCAATATCTGAAAAACGGCTGAACCGATTTTGATAAACATATCTAAGAATCATCGCTAAAAAACCTGCTTTCAAACAAAAAAACCTCATTCAAACTGGTCCACCCGTTTAAGAGCTATGGTGCCACAGACAGACAGACAGACACACATAGCGGTCGAACTTATAACACCCTTTTTTTGCATCGGGGTTAATGACACAAAATAATTACATGTAATATTAGCAATACAATGCTTATTCTTGTCAAATTTTGATCCAGTTTAGATCTGCCGTAATGGTGCAAATTACATTTCAAGGCCACAAAGCAAACAAATACTCCTGTGATGCGCAATTGAGCGCCGCAATCTAAGTACCAGCTTAGACTTAACACATGTTTAGTAATAAACGGGCCCAACTCAAAATTGGCATAAAATTAGTTATTGTACTAAAACGGCTTATATGAGAGCACTATCGGCTCTTTTTCTTAAACTAGCCTAAATCGGGTATATATAAAGAGATAGCACGATTTGGTGCGTTTTACCTACTTTTAACAAAATTGCAAATTTCATTTGGGGCTATAAAGCAGCTAACTTCAGTCATGTTCCGACTTACTTGCGAGCAAGAAGTTGGCTTCGTGAGCCATTTGAAGATAGATCGTTATTGCAAGAAGGAAAACATGAGTATTTTGAATAACTTTTAAGCAAATAAAAGCATATTTGGATTAACTTCTTTTTAGCACAAAAATCAAATGCAAAATGAAGTGATGTAATTCGGACTGCCTCGTTTTATTAAAAATAATCCTTGAATACTTGGTGTTGTATTAAGACATGCATCATTTATTATTTTTATTATTTCGCTGCATTTTGTAATAAAGTGATATCGACACCTCCTACGTATACTGGTACAAGTGCATAATCATAAATTTACAGGAGAGCTGTTCAAAGGTTCAAAAACCTGTAACTTTCTCATTTGGTGATATAACTTTTCAAAATTTTGCATTAGTTCCAAAGAAAATATTGGCTTTCTACCTGTATTCATGGAATTTTGAATTTTTTTATAGTTTTTGAGAAAATGGCAGATACACTACTATACGCGTATTTTACATCTTGTAGTTGTGCGGTATACTGAGCTAATTACCACTTGCTCCAGTATACGGCGTAATGCGTAGATTACTGATCTAACGATATTTTTATATTGTATATGAATTTCTAGATGAAATACTTATATGGCTTGCAATGAACAATAAAAAAGATGCTCTTTTACCTTCATCTATTGATTTATAAACGTTTTTATCACTTGCATCATTATACGCTAACATTAGCATGCCACTTGTACCAATATACCGCTAGTAATGTTTTAAACGTGCTATACAAAATACAGAAATATACCTTTATAAAAACCTCACTTGAAATATAAATGGTTTTATTAAGAAAAGTAATTGTATTAAAAGCTTTAAATTAATGGAAGCACATTCAATTGATTCGTATTCCTGTTCAAATGTGTACTCATATTTTATTGTGAAAGGTTCCTCATGTGATACATATATCGCATCGCACCCATTTGTATCCACATAACGGTTTAGCTTTTTGTGCCTCTTCAGGGTTCCGTACCCAAAGGGTATAAACGGAAACCCTACTACTTTATACTACTTCGCTGTCCGTCCGTCTGTCACCAGGCTGTATCTCATGAACCATGATAGTTAGACAGTTGAAATTTTCACAGATTATGTATAACTGTAGTCGATATAATATATATATAACAAAAAATAGTTCAGAATAAATATTTAAGGGGCCCCCATACAACAAATGTTTTTTTTTGCCATTTTTTTGCTAATCCTAATAAAGTTGTATAGATGGTACGGAACCCTTCGTGCGCGAGTCTGATTGGCACTTTGCTTAAGACAAGCTTTGACATGAAATATTGAGTCAAAGTCAAAATATCTTTATTCAATTTAGATTGTAACAAGCACTTATAAATGTCAAAAAATTTACCACCGGTTCGTAAAAACCTCTGTTGAGAAGAGTCTGGCAATAAACCTAGGTATATTTTGTAAACAGATTTACAATCATATTTTAGTGATATCTATACATCACAAGTATTTAACACAACTACATATTTAAAACAGTTCTCAATTCGCTATTTGGAGTAAGCACTCGCCAATGCGGATCGGAATTATTTCCAAATTTCCCTATCCATGATATAATCATTAATTTTAATAATACGCCTTATATATTAATGTCTTCTTGACAATAGATTTAAATTTTGTGTCTGTTTCTGAGTCTTGGGAAACTTCTATAACTTCATACGGTTTACCCGTTTTCGCCATATACATAGCCAGGTACCATTTCTTAGGTGTGTATAAAAAAATGTGTATAGGGTGTTATTAAAACCCTGTACTATACTTTAAACCACATTAGGGCTACTAATTACTAATATGGTCCAAGTAGAAAAATACTGTGATTCGAAAAAAAAAAGTTTTGTATGGAAGTGGAGTCGCAAGAAGACTTCTAATTTCGATGTTTTCCCACTTATATCGTATTAGTAATCAGTAGCCCTAATATGGGTTACAGTATAGTACAGGATTTTTTTTATCAACCTGTAGGTATATTGAAATTTACTGTTCTCATTTTAATTAAAGCATGCATGCCTTCGCCTTCTTTTTGGGGATGCTCAACTACCAAAATGCAATGTAATACTGCAATGTTATATTTCTAGCACGCGTACATGTAGGTATAGCCGAGGAAATTGAATCACGTACTGGTACTGGGGTGGAACCGTTGTACTACCAATGTTATGTTGACATCCCATACATTTGCCAAAGAAATCATAGCGAAATAGATCACGAAAAGGTTTCACATTGGATTTAGTTTCCATGACTGTCTATGAGAAATACGGCTATTGTGGTCTTGCCAAACCAAAACATGTTTTTTTTATATATACTATCAAATTATGTGCTCGTAGAACAGTTTAAACGGTCCGCACGCAGCGACGGCTAGCGCGTACACTGAGGCAACTGCCAGTTACACTCGACTTCCCCGGCCCCGCGACAATATCGGTGCCGCGTATAGTGGTGCATGTCGGTTGCCTCAGTATACGTTGTACCGATTAGCAAAACGGTGTTAGATGCATTCATATACGTCACTTTATTTCCAAAACTAATAGGAATATCCGTCCAAATTTTTTGTGGTAGGTAAATAAGGAAATATTAATCACAAAAATGCAAAAAACTAAAAATCAGAAATTTGTCACTTGTACCAGTATACGTAGGAGGTATCGATATATGAATGCAATGTTTTTTTTAAACCTTAGCAATATTATTAAATATATAAAAACAAATCGGTTCATAAGAAAAAGTGCAAGTAGACATTATATACCTACAACGTTAGTAATTATAAAAAACATAGTATACAAATTAAATCCTACCAAATAATTCAATGGAAACGAAAGTGCTAATTACTTGAACTTTAAACTCGATTTGCCAAAATTCAGGATTATTGAGATTATTGAGTTAAGACCGTTTATTACTAAGCATGCGATGTATGAAAATCGTGCAAGTTGCATTACATTGCGTCGCTCGATTGACCACTACAAACTTGGTGGCTTTACAGCCTCACAAAGTAATGCAACTTGCACGATTTTTCTTGCAAGTGTAAACCGGGTTTTGTGCAATTTGCATGTTTTTGAAGGCTTAAACTAGGTTTTATACTATAACAAAAACGAATACAACGTACAAAGGAAATAACCGTAGATTTTCCCTCCCGATAGCATTTAATTAATAGCCCTTTTAAAAACAGTTCCTTTCTGTCCGGGCACGGTATCACAAAGGGATTTTCCCGCTAAATTTTTAATGTATCCAGAACGGCTGAGATTACAAAATCTCTGCAGCCTTAAGTAAATTGTACCTGCGCCGGCCGATGTGCAAAATCACGCTTTTTAAGGTTGAGATTATTTTTATTTTTTATGAGTTCAGATTAAGAGGCTTTGAGTTCGTGGAGTATCTTTGAGGAGTTATTTGTTTCCGTAATTTAGGAGCAGTAAAATAAGTCAGAAGCTTTCCTTATTTTTTTCCGGGATTTTTCAAGCTTGATGAATAAAAACTGAGCAAGTAATTTACTCGTATCGTCATTGTTAGCTTTTGCACACTTAATTTTATAAATACAAATAAACCACGTGCTCAAGATTATAACGTAAAACCGGCCAAGAGCGTGTCGGACACGCCCCAAATAGGGTTCCGTAGCCATTACAAAAAAAATAAGTAATATTTTTCTAAGGAAGTATTTTGTACGGAATATTCCATGTTTAGATATATTTTATACCTTAGGCTGCTATTTACTCTTAAACTTCTAATATTTCTCAAGATAACTTAACCTTTATAGTTTTCCTTAGAAATTTGATATACTTACTACCATCCTGAATTTTTACAAATTTTTCTACCCACCGGTTTAGATTTTAGTGGGGGGGGGGGCGGCGCCCGATTTTAACGAAAATTTGCACTTTAAAGTTGAATATTTTGCAAACAGATCACTGAATCTAAAAATCGTCTTAGCAACCCCCTTATGCTATTACAAACCTATCCAATGATACCCCCCACTACAAGATTGGATGAGAAAAAAAAATAACCCCCAGTTTACGTCTATTTATTGTACCATATTGTTGGCATAGTTTACATATTATTCGTGCAAAATTACAGCTTTCTAGCATTGATAGTCCCTGAGCAAAGCCGCGGACGGACGGACAGACAGACAGACAGACATGGCGAAACTATAAGGGTTCCGTTTTTGCCATTTTGGCTACGGAACCCTAAAACGATCTAACTTTGTTCTCACAACAAGTAATAGATAGGGCAAATCTAGGATTACTGGCGACTGGTGACACTACGTTATTTATCTTACACAGATCATAGGGAATAGCAGCTATAAAATCCTTGAATTATTTTAGGTGTTATTGCTTACATCAGGTCTTCTATTACACACAATGATTATAGGTAAAAGTGAGATGCAATCTCGACCGCATCATGCACTGGTATCGCACAAGTATGCCGAGCGTAGCTGAAGACAAACAATCAGCGGAGTGCACTAATTGAATTGCCTTACAAATATTTTGACGGCACCGTTGAGGGAGGCATTGCATTTAGAATATCCATTTTACATTCATCTTATAACCGGTCACGTGTGAAGAGAAATGCTTAACGTGTAGATTATTAAAATATTTAAAAACCTATTCAACTGTCATCATCATCAGTCTATAGCAGTCCACCGCTGGGCATAGGCCTCCCTCAATAAGCGCCATTGCGCCCTGTTCTTGGCTTGACGCATCCAGCTTCCACGAGCAGCCTTTAACAGAGCGTCACAAGTGTATTTAGAAACTTTAACTGAAAAACTGCATTCCCGGCGGTCTTCTCTGGCCCGATACCTCCAATCGAGTACGATTCATTTGCACCAAGCAATGGGGCTTGTCCAATTTCATATGAGTCTTGCCACACTCCGGCTGATGTCGGTGACTTCACTCTGTTTCTTGAGACACATTGTTCATCTTTCGATATCTCAGACTGATATCTTTCAACATTCTATCCATTCCTCTTTATACCACCATCAGTGAAAGCATTACACTCAAAATTAACTCAAAATTCAGCCAATTTGGGCAAGGCTATAAATGCGGTGGAAAGATGATATTGTAAAATTGGTGAATAGAAACTGGAATATCACTGCGTAGGATAGGGAGATGACGAAAAAAAGTAATGGAGAGAATTGGAAGAAGCCTGCACCAATTTATTGGTTTATGAAGGTTAGAGCAAATAAGAAGAGTAGGTACCTAAATGAAACAAGAACTGACTAAATTATTGATTGTCAATTTTGTAATAAGGTAAATGTTAAAGGTGGTAGGACCTTGTGCAAGGTCCGCCCGGATTGCTACTACCATCTTAATCGCTAATCCTGCCGTGAAGCAGCAGTGCTTGCACTGTTGTGTTTCGGCGTGGAGAGTAAGACAGCCGGTGAAATTACTGGCACTTGAGGTATCTTAGGCCTCTAGGTTGGCAACGCATCTGCAATACCCCTGGTGTTGCAGATGTTTATGGGTGGTGGTGATCTCTTACCATCAGGAGACCCACTGTTCGTTTTCCATCCAGTCGAATGAAATGAATAAATAAATAAACTGCTTTTTATCCCGATATTCCCACGGCATAGGGAAAAATCTTGAAATAATAACCGCTGGGCTTAGAGTCATGAAATTTGTTACGTAGATAGCTGAACTTAGAGTCATGAAATTTGTTATGTAGATAGCTGGACATCTGGCATAACACATAGGCTACTTTCTATCCCGATATTCCCACGGGATAGGGATAAAATCTCGAAATAACAACCGCTGGGTTTAGAGTCATGAAATTTGGCATGGGCGTTTTAGTATAACGCCAATGAAAACCACGATGTTATTTTAGGGAATTCCCAAGAGAATTTAATAAAGTCCCAGAATTTCAATTCAACTGCTGTATCCAATGGTTTACGCGTGCGAAGCCGCGTGAAAACCCTAGTGTCCAATAAATGACACCCTGCTATCCACTCTATTGCTAAGACAAAATTAAAAATAGCAAATATTGGGACAGTGACGCGCTCTAGTACGTTTACTTAATCTTGTAAAGAATCCTCTTGTATTTAATCTGTATAATCTGTACAGCTTGTTACATCTATGACTAAATAACTTAACCTAAATCAATCTGGCGTTTGCAGCCGACTATTATTTGCACATTTACTAGTCAAGTAACTGCTACACGCACTTGCGCGAGTTACTAGCACAAGCTGTACTTAATCATTGTTCAATTCACTACTTGACTACGTACTTGGTATGGCATGTACTTGAGTATAAAGTACCAAATCGTGGTACGGTCTACTGGATGAATATGATAAATCCAATTCAAGTTTCGCAACCAAAACTTAATTATTTTTTCACATTTAATATTATCTCTTTACTTACTTAGATGGTCATCTCTTTTACAGTAATTATCGTACCTGAAACCAAAACAAAATAATTAATAATTGGCTAAACCACCACTTTCCAATCCACACAGCACCCGCGTGGGAACTACCCAAGCCCTCTTATTCTGAGAGGAGGTCTGGGCCCTGCAGTGGGGCGTATTAAGGCTAAATCACTGTACATGTGTAATTACTTATACACACCTGGGACATAATAATTATTAATTACTAGCTGTTGCCCGCGGCTTCACCCCCGTTGTCATTTTATTTATTTTTTTCTATAAAAACCTTCTCCTGACAGTTACGAACACAACAAAAAAAGAATTAGTGAAATCGGTCCAGCCGTTCCCGAGTTTTGCGCTTAGCAACACATTTTACGATTCATTTTTATTTCTCGCTGAGCTATAAAACTAGCTCAGCGATACTCGCTCAGCGCTGTTAGCTTGGCGGCCGCCCGGCTCGAGCGAGTGGAGCGAGTAATCGCCCGTCGTGCTCGAACACTCGCTTTTCACTGCTCGCCCACTTGTTTCTAGTTACTCGCTCTGCTCGCTTCTCGCTCATCGTCGGCGGTGGGACAAGTGCCTTATACACTTCTTAAGTTACTTTTCTTGAACATCATTGATGCCATATACTTTGAACATCGACTAATGCATGGAAATATTTTGTCAACTGCAAACTACTAAAACGTGTGTTAAAGATACTATTGGCTAACCATCTGGGGAAATTTTCCGTATAATAGCTACCTTCTTTCGACAGAGGCCCGTCGGCGAGACTTGTTTACACATGTCTAAAGGAAGACCCCTTACGCATTGCAAGCTGCAATTACACGAAACACCATTCATCAAACTATCATAGAAACATTAACTTGAGCACCATTCCCTGACTCCGCGGAGGCAAACCACAAGCAGCCAGGCAGTCATTATTCTTAAGGCATCCTTAATCAAGCTGTCATCCCACTCACAGTCCACACTATAGGTAATTTAGTTAAGTGCGTATTGCACGCACCCTGCACCGACGAACGTCTCAATTAAGATACTAGGGCTCGCTAGTAGTGCGTGGTGCGCGGAGACGTGTCATTGGTTAAAATTTGATTTGATGTGAAAGCAGCTGTCTGTTTGTTTTGTTTGAGACCCTAGAAAGGACATAGGACTGTTTTATTCTGAAAAGCTAGTAAAAATATTTTTTGCTCAGTGCAATCCGAGTGAATAATCTTATAAATTTTATTGGATTTATTACTTACTAGCTTTTGCCCGCGGCTCCGCCCGCGTGGTATTCGGTTATCGCGCGCTGTTCCCTCGGGAACTGTGCAATTTTCCGGGATAAAAAGTAGCCTATGTCACTCTCGGGCCCATAAACTATCTCTATGGCAAAAATCACACAAACATACAAACACACTTTCGCATTTATAATATTAGTATGGATTGAGACTATCATTCGTTACTTAAACTGCGCATCGTCCCGCCAAATAGTTAATTTTTAACGCCACCGTTCAAATGGAGAATGCATTAAATAAAGAGACAGTTCCAACCAAAAAATAACAAGCCATTTTTAACATCAATCAATCCTAATTAACGGCACTAAAGCAGCATCCATTTAATTTTTGAAACTCCGATTGATCATATCTGGCATGTGGCGGCCCTGGTGATGAATGTGGATGGAGGGAACTAGAGTTTATCAACACAGACACACATACATACAGAGACACATCCACAGACAGAGATTTAGCAGTAAGTTGCGGTAGTGTACTGCTGCGATTGTGCTAAAGTGTGGGTTGAGTGATAGTTGGAATAATTTGTTTGAATATGGAACTGAGTCGCTGGATTGCAGATTTAGGGTGCTGGCTAGTTTAACGGTATTGCTATCAAAAATATGTGTACACTGGCGCCTTCATGTTATTGGTTTAAAAGTGTATAAATATTTTCGACGTCTTGGTAAAGCTACTGTGTGTATAATGGCCCGCCCATTACCACTTCTTATTGTATATTCTTCGAGCTATGTCGATGACTTTAGTTCTTCGGCGTATTTTTGTTTTCCGGATTCTATCGCGCAAAAAAACTTTGAGCTTTGCTCTCCATAGCTGCAGCTCATTGCGTGACTCTGAGCCACTCCAAGAGGCCAGCAGTCAAAGACACCCTCTCAGAGGCCATAATTAAAACATCACTGGCAGCACACACTGCTTGAAAGTCTAGTCTTCAGGCACTCCAGAATATTGGACGAGAAGACGATACGAGGCAATAAGCGCAATTCAAATTAATGGGTTAGTTACTTGCAAACCATTATAAATTCAGACAAAATTAAAAGCTCTTAGCATTCGATTCGTACCGGCAGGAGTTAGTGAATCGTTCTTAAACGATATTTAACGACAGATGCTAATGCTCGATAGACTCAATACAGCGTTATTAAAGGAGCTATTTATTATTTGAAGTTATATCTCTGTCTGGGATCTATATTAGTCTGGAAATATATACTAAAATACACATAACCCGCCCCAGGCTCATAGACGAACACGAAAAGTACTTGTTGATTAGGATATATATTATATCTACTTATAATGTCTACCATAAGTACATACCAAATATGTTTCTCGACAGCAACTCCGACGGATTTTGTATTAATAAGTGGATCAATAAATAAGATAAATAGGTGGAAGTTTTACATATATAATTATCATTGTGATGTTTCTGCCTATATTATGTAAGTGAAAAACAGGTTCATAAAGCTACCTACTAAAGGACTTTCGGAAGTTACACTTAGCTGTTTATAATAAGGCAAACTTTACGTGAAATCTACCTTTTTAATTTCGTTTAACTTTTTACTTTTTTAACTCTCGTTTTTTTTTAACCTCCGACGCAAAAAGAGAGGTATTATAAGTTTGACCGCTATGTGTGTCTGTCTGTGGCACCGTAGCTCTTAAACGGGTGCACCGATTTGAATGCGGTTTTTTATTTGGAGTCAGGTTTTCCAGCTATGGTTCTTAGACATGTTTCATCAAATTGAGATATTGAAATTTGAAATGACAAAATCGGGGTTTTTCCAACTTTTGTTGTTTAGGTTATTGTCGGGGGACTTTCATAAAAAAATATTTGAGCAATTATTTTTTGGTTTTAGAATCACTTTTTAGCCGTCGTGGGTTTTCTGACAGACCTATGACAAACAGACATCGGAGGCTTAGCAAATAGGGTTTCGTCGCGAACCATTTCACCACGAGACCCTAAAAGCTATCTCCAGCCCTATTTCATAAACTCACATTTAATAACTATAATCATTCGTAGAAAAGCCATCCCAGATGATATATTGCCGTTGATATGAAGTCATTTCTTTGATCCAGATACGACTGATCTGATTCGGTTTAATAACATGTTTGTGCTTGCAGCTAAATCGACACATTAATTATTGTCTTCGGATAGCAACAGCACCGATAATTTATCTGCAGTGCGGTGCAATCAAATGCAGTGTGTAATTAAGATACGATAAAAACCAGGCGGTTGTGTTGCTGTGATGATGAACTCTGATTGAGTTCGAAACGCGTCAGCGTAATGTGGTGGTGGAAGATGGGTTTGTGTGTGTGTGTTCTTACAGGGTGGAGTTGGAGGAGCAAGAACACATGTTTATTGCACGGACGAAGCTATCGCATGGTCGCGGATGAGTAGAGTAATTTACTTTGACTCTTCTTTATATATTTTATAAATTAAAACTTCAGAATGCCTGTTGTCGCATACAGAATAGTATTTTATGCAATTGTATCGTAATAGGGGTCCTTAAAACACGAGTGTGGGTTTTAGCCGAGCTGGACGTCTGGATTAACATTATAGGTTACTTTTTATCCCGATATTCCCACGGGATAGGGATAAAATCTTGAAATAACAACCGCTGGGTTTAGAGTCTTGAAATTTTGGACAGTTGTTCTTAACACAACCTCAATGAAGATCACGATATGATTTTGGGATTTCCCAGGGGAATTTTGTAAAATCCCGGAATTTCAATTGTTACTTCCAGATCGAATAGTTTACGCGTGCGAATCCGTGGGTAAACTCTAGTTTATAATACTAGTAGGGTAAGGACTTGTCAAGCTTAGTTTTATAGTACGTTTTCTTACCAAGGACATTTATTTGAACTAACACTACCTTCCGCCACCTAACTTTGCCTAAAAGTTCATTGCCACGACTAGTACCACAAAAACTAATAAAATTATAATTCCAATAATTAAAAGAGCCGTGGTGGCCTAGTGGTTTGACCTATCGCCTCTCAAACAGAGGGTCGTGGGTTCAAACCCCGGCTCGCACCTCTGAGTTTTTCGAAATTCATGTGCGGAACTACATTTGAAATTTACCACGAGCTTCGCGGTGAAGGAAAACATCGTGAGGAAACCTGCACAAACCTGCAAAGCAATTCAATGGTGCGTGTGAAGTTCCCAATCCGCACTGGGCCCGCGTGGGAACTATGGCCCAAGCCCTCTTGTTCTGAGAGGAGGCCTGTGCCCAGTGTGCCTGTGGGACGTATATAGGCTGAGATGATGATACCGTTAAGCGATTCGAACACAATCCGGGAGTAACGTAAAAAGACGTCGCATAAAAAATGTATTTCAAAAATGCGTCAAAATTGAGTATTAAGTAATGTTTAGGCAGATTTATATGGCGCGTGGTACGAGTATACTACATTGTATGTATGTGTCCATGGAAATAAAACGGCGTACAATAAAAAACCTAAAGCTTCTGGAAACAATTGTGGACGTAAGAAAAAGACGGCTCAATAATGTAGGAAACTAATACCCATTCATTACCGATGTGAGCGGGACGGCGAGACGCGACGGAGAAGGAAAGAGTGAGACGGAATTAATTAATGTAATAAAAGAGGATAGAGAAGGCTTCGGCGAATGAACTGATGCGGTGGACGCGGCTGTATTCTTTTTAGTAACTGTCTTAATTAAATGTTTATTTCTAGATGCAATTTGTGGTATTACTAGCTTTTACTAGCGGGTTCGCTTATAGGGTTTTATAGACCTAGCATTCTAATCTTAAACTCAAAGTTAAAACATATTTATTCAATTTAGGCAAGCTTGCTCGCTCGGCTCGTGTCTGTGGTCACAATTCACACTAACCACTCGCTTCGCTCGTCGTACCTAAATTTTTCTTTTTTTCGGACGAATGCGTTGCTCTAATCGATCTGCCGTGTTGTTTCTCAGGCACATCGTGATACGCCTGGGCAACTTTTAGGCATATCATGAATGGCGGCATTTCGCGATATGCCTAGGAATTTCGTGATCTGGCGGATTTTACGATCGGCCGCCGACATATGTATTACTATTTTTTTTATCAGCTATTAAACCATTTCTATTCTTTCTTAGTTTGTACGTTTGTTACTATTTCATTGCTTTATTAAATATAATGACACGGATAACTCACGTCTTAAATCGAGTTTAGCTCGACTGTTTCGGGCTAATCCGTAGCCCTTCGTCTTCGGAGCAACGCGACTCAGCGGCTTCATTGTATTTCACCCGTGGAATATTGATACACGAATCCGCAGACGGATACACGGGGGCTTAAATGTGGAGTATACCCCTTGACGCTAACAATAACGACGCGACCTTAATTGTGCCATTAATCATTCAGCTGTAAAGGGCCACTGCAAGTAACTAAGACAATAAGTGGGTAGTTTGCGCAGCCGCCGGATTTACAGCGGATCCTGTTACGAGAGTGCTGGTGGGGAGGCAGTGTGAGCGGGCAATATATAGAGCTTGTGCACACAGCGTTTTTGCCGGCGGTTTCTCCGCAGAGCGGGAATGCGGCGCGCACGCGGTATCTCCGCGATTATTTGTCGCCAGCGTGCCGCCGCGGTGACGCCGACCGTATATGACCGTACGTGGCTTAATCGCCGCGTCCATGCGACGGCACCGCGGCGGCTCGCAGGCGGCGAATAATCGTGGAGTTACCGCAGCGTGCTGGCCGGGTGCACGCCGCGTGTGCGTGTGATATATGCTGAGCCGGGACCTTTTTATAGCGGCAACTTTTCTTATGTATTTTTTAAATTATTTTCATTTTTTCTTTCTTTCCTGCTCTGTCGAGAAACCGCCGGCAAAAACGCTAGTGTGAACAAGCTCTACAGACGTTAGAAACACTATGCTGACCCTTAATTTCCACTTGAGTACCTATATGGTAGCGGTTGATAGCAGTAATTTGATTGATTAGTTCCTTTTGTTTTATTTTTTATTCTAAATAGCAGTAGTGCTTTAAGAAATGAAAGGCGTAAGATTTTCCAATGAAATTCAGAAGATAGAAGTGTCAAGTTTTATAGCGGGTGGGCCCTGTAACAGGAGCAAAAAATTAAAAATACAGGTTCTGCTACTCAAATGGAACTACTTTAGTTCTGCAACTTTCAAAAATTAAGTAATTTTATCATTATGTTTATTCCAAACAAATTAAATTTAATGAGATTTTTAATATACGGCAATCAATAACCTAAATGACATCGCCTGTTACGTAACAAAATGACGGATTTCGTAATACATTGCTTGTCCAATCAAACTTTGAACTAAGTATAATAAAAATCATAATACAACTTATTTTCAAAGGTTGTAGAACTAAATTAGATCAAGATTAAGAGTGGAAGCTGTGGTTTAATTTTTTAGCTTCTGTTACAGGGCCCAGTTTCCCCAGTGCCCAGGTGTCAGTTGTGCCCATGATATTTATTTATTTTATTTATTTACAGACCTCCATATATTATATTTTCGATCCGCTGTCAGTCGACCCCCGCGCACCTCCTCGCCTTATCGGCAGCGAACAAAGCTAGCGGGAGCTTTCATATGATAACTAAAGGGCAAACTCGCACAATGGGGCTTAGCGTCTAAAAAGATACTGATGTTTGCTGTATTGTCTGGAGGCGTGGGCGTCTGAATGGGAGAAAAAAGTATCAGGCTGGTTATGGTTAAGGAGGATTCTGGACCACCGTACAGTGGAGGAAATACAAATAAAAACGTTTTTTTCTATCGGTTAAAAGTGCTTTTTGGTATCCTGCCGTGTCACCAAGTAACATAGTTTAAGTGCTAGTTCTAGTCTTAGTTTTAGGTGGTACTTATGGAGCCAAAATAAACCTTTCTTTCTTTCTTATGAGTATTTAAATTTCTCATAAGTTGTCCCGCCATGAAATTGACAAGAAATCAGTTTGTCACGAAATTATTAACACTTAGGACGAGATCATAAAACATATACTGCATAAAACACCCAAAATTTCTTGACGTCAGGAAAACGTCACGAAATCTCTATTGGATCCAACAACAAAGATTATCTGATTTTTTTAAACACAGCATTAATTATTTTTTGTGTTGAAATAGCGTCAGAAAATATCTTTTTTTTATATAAGTGGACAACTGAAAATAGACAACTTATTGAGAAATACTCTTATTCTACTTAAGTAGGTGCAGGTGGTAGGACCTTGTGCAAGGTCCGCCCGGATTGCTACCACCATCTTGCTCGCTAATCCTGCTGTGAAGCAGCAGTGCTTGCACTGTTTTGTTTCGGCGTGGAGAGTAAGACAGCCGGTGAAATTACTGGCACGTGAGGTATCCCACCGTCCTTAGGCCTCTAGGTTGGCAACGCACTGCAATGGTGTTGCAGATGTTTTTGGGCGGTGGTGATCTCTTACCATTAGGAGACCCATTTGCTCGTTTGCCATCCAGTCAAATAAAAAAAATAAAAAAAAAGTACATTTTTCTTGCTTATAAACATGGTAAAAGTCAAAGGCAATTAAGCGCCGACTGACCCCTAAACGGTATCACGGTGGGTCAGAATTTACCGTCCTACCATTACTTTTAACACATTTTTCATTCCTTCACGTCCAAGGTAACAGAAATGACGAGAATATAATACAACCATCACGCCTGTATGCCCAAATGGGGTAGGCAGAGCACACGAAACGTTACCGCTTCGGAGCCACTTTTAGCAATTTTAGGTTTTAAGTTTGACAAAACGGTACAAAGAGTGACAGGTTGCTAGCCTGTCGCCTACGGTATCCCTTAACCTATATCCTTAGTCGCCTCTTACGACATCCACGGAAGAAATGGAGAAGTGTAATTCTAACCCTACACCACACGGGTACAAAATTTATAATATAATAATAATATAAGTGGAGCAAGAGAGGAGAGGCCTTTGCCCAGCAGTGGGACACAAAAATAGGCTAACAAAAAAAATGAGTACAAAAACTTGAAACACACAAATAACAGGACACGATCCTGCAGCAGCAGAGTACTGTCATAATTAAATTGTTCAGTTAAATACCCAACGTGCACCATAAAAAAGCGTGCACCAATTCTCACGCCTCTTTATGTCGTGCAAGTCTTTAGCAGCTTTGGCTGCACTGTGCTAATCCGCTTAGCGATCAAGCCTCCACCAATTACACCGCATTGGTGCCCACTGCTTCAAGCACTAACATCGCTAACCTCTTCTAATACCTTTGTCGCCAGTGTAAGCCTAATTGATTTTCTAACGGAATTAGACATGAGGCTAGCGACCTCAATAGGACAGTTTTGTCATTGAGGGGTTGCATTGTAAGAGCCAGCATTTCATCCCACCGGTGTAGGTTCCGAACAAGATAACAAAGAATGTTTTATTTTTCACAGACAAACGTACCTTTGTTCAGTCTGAACCAGATTAAAGGGTTTATTAATGTTTCGGCCAATAACGTTTAGCAACCTGTTTCATTTCGCAATTTTTAATTTTTCAACTGTTTAATACTTCTGAAATAAATCCTGAAATCTTTACAGTTTTAGAGTTTGCGAAATGATAAGTTGCAAAATGAAACAGGTTGCCAAACGTTACGTTGCGAAAAGGCAGTACCCCAAATTGAAAACATTTATAAAAAGTCATTTACACGGAGGAACAAGAAGGTATTGTCGTACGTGTTTTAGTATTTTATTTATTTGTATTTTATACCGCATTTATCGTGGGGAGTGGTACTTTCCCTATGTTTACAGTGTGCGCCTGCTTTGAAAACGTCGCCGTCAGCGAGTGGTTTTTGTTCTAAAATGTCAGGCCAACCGAGCGCCGCTTCCCAAAATTGTGATAAATCGGGCTAGTGAAATAGGTACCTTTAATATCTTAGGAGTGTTCAGTCAGTGTTATAGCTATCTTCATTACAACCAGTGCACCATATCCTACAAAGTGGTCTGCTCTGAGGAGTTGTTTGATTGCCTGCTGCTAAGTTTCTCCATGGCACCCCGCGCAATCGACTTCCTTTTCACCCTCGCCACCTTAATAGCTGGCAGTCTACTACAGTTCGTTGCTTACGAAACATTTTGCCACGCATGCTGAAACTGGAATCAGCTTGCAGCACCAGTACTTCCACACCTGTACAACTTGGGAATTTTCAAAAAACGTAACTCGATTTATGATATGGGTGTCCATGGGCGGCGGTTATTGTTTTTCATCATGTGATGCCTGCTCCTCCTATCATATAAAAAAAGTTAGTGCACTGAACTAAAATAATTTCTTAGCTTACCCGCGATCTTTTGATAGCAAAGTTTATGCAAGACATGCGTCTAACATCTAACATCTGGTAGCATGGTGTACGGTTGTGCTCCTCTGAAGATGAGCTCTGGTTAAGTTTGAAACGCGTCAATGTAGTGTGGTGGTGATGATTAGGTTTGTGTGAATTGTGTGTGTTTGTACAGTGTGGAGGGGAAGGAACTGCATGAACACGCATATCTTGCATAAACGTAGCTATCATAAGGTCGCGGGTGAGCAAAGAAATTATTGTAGTTCATTGATATGGAACTCCGCAAAGTAGCGCCTGATTCAATAATTATTTAGTGCACTGGCTCCTAATTTTTCCAATTTCATCTTAAATCTTTTAAGCTCTTGCACTAGAAGAGATTGAACCAATGATTTCAGTAAATTAACGAATATGCAGTTTCACAATAAAACCGAAGCTGATAAAATCTCTCGACTCATGAATTTTCGTCGCTATTTTACGATAAGGTGCGCTATGATTGAAGTCGCCTGACGTCTGGCTGCTAGGGTTGTCAGCTGTACTAATATTGTAAATGTGATATAATATAATAAGGTTAAAGGTAAGTAGATGCTATTCTGCGTGGCTGAGGCACTTTGCGCCTTGAACCAATCCTAACCTAATTTATGTTTTTCAAGTTTTTGACAAAAAGCAGGTTAAGACTAGGTTGTTTTTTAGATCACTTGCTACTTAGACCCTTCTTAGACCTCTTGCAACTCAGACCAGTTGCTTCTTACTCTTAGACAACTTGGGTACTTAGATCTGCTGCGTTTTAGACGAATTGATACTATACCAGGTTGAGGCTTGTGGTCTCGGGTCTGATACCCAAAAGGGGTATATATTACAAAAATACGAATCCTTGTTCCTGAGTATTGGGTATTAAATATTTATTTAATAATGTGTTAATTTATTTAAGTATGTTCATCCGTTGCCTTGTACCCAAGACCCAAGACTCAGAATAAACATCGTATTTCTCATACATAATATCTGCTCAGGCCAAGAATCGAACCTGGAACCTCAAGACTTATAGTATTAACTTTCAATCATTTGTATTTCGCAGTTAGATCAACTTCTGGTGACAACCCTATGACTGCTTCGTCAGGAATCCAGACGAAGACTATGGCTGATTTTCCACCCACCGCATTTAAAATCAAATTCTATTTTAAACGCCTTAATCTGTTCTTATATGAAATTCTTTGCACTCCAACTATTCTTTGTCTCCCAGTTTATGTGCACGTAGATAGTGCGTCGTAAAATGAGTTAAAATGTTGGTTTTATAGCACATGTGACTCTATTCTTTAATGTTTTAGTTACTGAAATATAAATAGAAATTCTTAGATACGAAGTAATATCTCTTAAAGTGTTGAAATTGCACATTAATGCAGATGAGTTGTATATTTACAGTGAAATGTAATTAAATATTTAGCACGGTATACTGACATAGCTGTTATTTACACTGTAGGAAAAGGTAGATAAACTTACTTAATTAGAAAATACAGCTATAACAGTATGTGTAGATATTAAACTTGTGGCGTGGAGTGTTTATGCTGTTTTATTAATTAAATTTCCAATACAAATAGAATGTTAGTAAGACTAAAATGTATGTTTAAGGTGCAAAAATAAGGTATGTACCGACAAAACATATAAAACATTCGAAAACGACAATGATGTTATTGACCTAAACTTTTACCCAGCAAAATAAATCGTTGCATTTCATTTCAAAATCAGTGCAGAATAGTCAAGGTAATGTGAATCTTTGAACTTGCAATTCTTAGATAATAGTACATTGTGTCTTAAGGGCGGTAAATAAGGAATTACGAACGAGAGTCTATTAGAAGCCCGAAGTCGGAGACTGAAGGCTTTAATGAATCGATGCTCGTAATTCTAGTACCCGCCCGTGCGCCATATACAATGTGTTTCATCACATTATCTAACTTCAGTCGAATGGGCGTAGCTGGTAAGATCACTCGCAGCACGGGTCGCTTACGGGCAGTCCCTCATAGAATGGCATTAGCGGAAAAAAACCCGCGCGTTATAGGGCCCAAATACTATGAACACCTACCCTCACACCTAAAAAGCGAAAGGAACGATGAAACGTTTAGCCGTCGACTAAAAGACCTTTTGTTGGAAAAAGCGTTTTATTCCGTAAATGAATTTATGAATCTGACATTTTAATTTTATTGTTTAAATTGTTATTATTATTTCTTGTTTTTATTTTATTGTTTTTACATTGACATTTAAATTGTTACTCAATTATTGCCTAATGTATTAATCTTTACATATCCTTGACATTTATTCTTTATATACATTTCAATGTGTTTTCAGTCTGACGATCCCTTGAGGAGAACCAGTCTAATTTTAATTGTTTACATTCACATGACATGCTTAGAATTTTATTTTTTATAATTATTACTAATCATATTACCTTTGACGATTTCAATACAAATTCTTATAACTGACATTTATGTAAATTATAATGTAATGATGTATTGAATGAATAAATAAACTAAACTAAACTAAACATTTGCGAGTAAAATTTTATATTTCTAAAAGAAAAAATATAATTGTTCCAAATATTGGCGATACCTTAGGCTGCGATCTTGGCAGCGCCGCCCTCCCCCTCCCGCAGCACGTGCCTGACGTACGTGTGCATTTGGTCCTGCAGCAGCGCGCGCAGCACCATCAGTACGGGCACGGACTCATTTACCGACCACGGGTTTCATGACAAGCACATTAAGGTCGAGGGTTTTATTTGGGGGGTTGCAACCAAGGTAGCCTGCATGTTAGGACACTGTTTACGAGCAAGTGAGATGAAAAATATAGTAAATACCTCCATTCATTTATTTCGGAGAGTTTGGTAACTACTCAGATGAATTTAACAAAATTTGCTGTATGGGTGCTTTATGGGAAGAATAATACCTATCTCTGGAAAAACGGCTCTTTCAGAATAACTTCTTGTAGCCGACGAAATATCAATCTCTGATCACGTTTAGATCATCATCCCAGCCTTTATAAGTCCCACTGCTGAACACAGGCCTCCTCTCACAATGAGAGCCTTAGGTCGTAGTTCCTACACGGGCCCAGTGCGGATTAGGAACTTCGCACACACCATTGAACAAACCAGCGAAGTATCCGGTTCGTGGTTGTTGGTCTGTGTTTATCCTTCCTGTTAATTTTTTCGTTGTCGTTAAAAGGTAGGTCTAATTTAAATTTGTAACCCTCATTTATTTTATTTTTCGTTGGAGACCGTTGTTAGTCCATATTTCAAATACCTTCCCGTTATTTTAGTATATTTACTTTAAATAAGAATTTTTCGTTGTCGTTGGGTCAGGCACACAATAGACTAACAACCCTCATTTGTTTCTTTCGTCGTTGAGAGTGGTTGTTAGTTGTTGTTTAAATACCTTCCCGTTATTTTAATTTAGTTACTTTAAACTAAAAATTGTCGCTGTCATTGGGTCGGGTACACGATAGATTAACAACCTCATTCTTTTATCGCTTTCGTTTTTTTTCGTTGAGAGTGGTTGTTGGTCTGTGGTTATCCTTCCTGTTAATTGTTTCGTTGTCGTTAAAAAGGTAGGTCTAATTTAAATTTTGCAACCCTCATTTATTTATTTTTTGCCTCATTTATTCATTTATTTTCAACACACCTGCTCGTAAAGTAGGTCTTATTACAGCGTATTTACACTGATAATGCAGAATATTACCCATGCCGTGCCTTTTACATTACATTATCGCACTAGTGCCTTTTCATTACATATCTTTTTAAATATTAGCAAGAAGTATTAATGTTTCGAAAACAGCTAAGTAGTTATTTGCGTAAATATAAAATTCAATTCAAAATGTGATAAATAATTAAAGAATTTCATGAAACTGCTTGTTAGCTTGTTGGTATTTATAATTTGACGGTGTATTTTAACTATAAATACCCAATTTCAAAATTTATAAATATGTGGCTGATTAGCTACTTTGCCGGTGCCCTTATCTCAGACTTGCGCGCGCATGCAGCGCTGAGCGCGCGAAAAAAAAAAATTACGGCCGCCATCTTTTAAATGGGTTTCTGTTTGTTAAGTTTATTCACAGTATTGCATTTCGTTAGTGTTGTTTTGTAAAATGTCGAATTTAGATAACGAAGAATTACTTATCGAGTGTACGCCGCCAGATATCATAGTTGAAGCGCAAAATGCGAGTGATAGTCTTTTGCCCTCAAAATCAAAAGATAAATACATGCAAGCCTACGCAAATTTCATTCAATGGAAAAATAGCAAAAATGCAAGCTCTTTCTCAGAAAACGTGTTCATGGCTTACTTTAGTGAACTGGCGAAGAGGTATAAACCTAGTTCGCTTTGGTGTATATATTCTATGTTGAAGAGTACCGTGCAGAATAAAAATGCAATTGACATCAAAGCGTACACCAATCTAACTGCATTCTTGAAAAGACGTTCAGACGGCTTTTACAGTCGAAAATCCAAGGTTTTAACACCTAATGAAGTGGAGAAGTTCATTAAAGAAGCACCGGATAATCAATATCTAGCGACAAAGGTCAGTTCCACTATTTAGTTTTGTATTCATTATTATAATATTTGTAGGCGGTATTGTGAGTGTTGATATAATAGGAACTAAGTACGATTATTATAACTTAATTATGATTTTATTTATTTTCAGGTCGCATTAATATTCGGAATTACTGGTGCCTGTAGGCGTCAGGAATTAAACAACATTACGACAAAAGATATAGAGAATCACGGAGAGATGCTACTTGTCAAATTCCGAACACTAAAAATAAAATTCCTCGGTCATTTACTATTCACGGACCATTTTATGAAATAGTGAAAAAATATGAAAGTTTACGTTCAACAAAAGGAAAATCTGACCGGTTCTTCCAAAATTTTCAAAACGGCAAATGCACGAGTCAGCCTATCGGAGTGAACAAATTTGGATCGATGCCTAGAGAAATTGCCAAGTTTTTAGGCTTACCACAGGCTGACGCTTACACCGGACACAGTTTTAGGCGGACTTCAGCTACATTGCTGGCTAATTCAGGAGCCGATATATTGACTTTAAAACGCCATGGGGGATGGCGATCTAATAATGTCGCCGAGTCATATATTGAGGACTCCATCCAAATAAAGCCGACATAAGTGCCAAAATAACACAAGCAATCCATTTGGAGCCACAATCCAAGAAGTTCTGCCCTGAACCGCGTCCTTCCACCTCATATGCCAATGATGATTTGGGATTTCATACGTTTGCTAATGATGAAACGCAATGTTCTTCTACCTCCTTTCAGAATGTTGCATTATCACCGACATTTACAAATACCCAAGAACAAAGCAATGAAATAATTAATAATACAATTAAACATACAGTACAAATGCCTCATAAGGCGGTAGCATATCATTTCAATAATTGTACTTTTAATAACTGTTTCAATAATTAAAGTTTTTAAATAAATGTGAACTTTTTTACTTTTCCTCGCAAGTGTGTTGAAAAAACGTCGTATGAAACACGTGAGCATTGGTCATTACACTTTTCGTCTCCATTAAGCCTTCGCCTTCGGCTCAGGCTTAAAAACCGACTCGAGTGTAATGACCAACATAGCACACTTGTATCATAATGTACTATTATCGCAACATACTTCGCTGGTTTGTGCAGGTTACTTGACCGTAAAGCTCGTGGTAAATCTCAATGGAATTTCGCACATGAATTTTGAAAAACTAAGAAGTGCGAGCCCGGGTTCCTCTGCTTGGAAGCGATAGGTCAAACCACTAGGCCACCACGGTTCACTACACGTTTAGATACACTATACTATTCATTTGTTTTTTAAAACGTACGCGTCGATTCACTAGGACGGACGCCATTGCTGTTTTCTGATGAAACTTGATTGTAAACGTAGGAAGACTTAATAAGTAGACATATTGCATTCTATAGCTATCTAGACATACTTTTAAGTACCTCACTCAAATGAGTGGTAGATTAACGCATCCATACCCAAGCTTTAGTGGTACGCGAAAGCCGTCTTAAAATTACTACTTAAGAAGCACATTAAGTGGTGGATTGTCAACCGTATCGTCGGCTATTAAGACCCGGGTCGGATTACGGACCCACTCGAGTGGTCGCAATATGTCGGCCGGCCTTTCATAAAATATTTCAGGCTTTGTGTGCAACAAAGGGACACCCGGGGAGGCTGTAAAGGAATTCATTTTGGAGGCATTATGTATGGTGAAGAGTGTCGCTGGAGATAAAGATACGGTCGTCTTGGGGTGAGTCTTGTTGGAGGAATCGTACTAGACACAAGCAATGGTTAATTCCTATTGGAGTGGGTATTTCTTGACAGAAGGATATAAGTCTTTATTGGAGTAAAAGTGATGTTTGATGTATCACAAATATTTTCTAAAGACTATTAAATACATGTGTGGCTTCGGGATAATGTATTTTTTTGGATCCGATCAACCCCACAACGAAAACAAAGCCATCCATTGCTCTTAAGCAAATCGTTAATTTTGTATTCTGTACCACCGAAATCATTGTACCGATAAGTCTCCATTTTGAACGATTATTTATGATTCCAGGAACTACTCTGTTGTCCGCAACTCCGCTTGCGTAGAATTCGTTTATCGCTATCCCGCGGGACCTCCACAATTTTCCGGGATCAAAACTATTCTATGTGCTTCCCCAGGACTCAAACTACCTATCTGTATACCGAATTACATCTTTCGGTTAAGCGGTTTAGACTTGATGAGGTAAAAAACAAACAAACTGACTTACGAACTTATGCATTTATAATATAAGTAGTTTATTTGTAGTCATATCCTTCTCGTAAAGTTCTCTTCTATCTTTCTAACTTCACACAATAAGTTGTTGTTCAGGGACATATCTCGCACAAAAGATTATCTCGTGAAATGCAAATTAAGTAGTTATCATGAAAATGAAGCCGGACTTACCTGGAAAATTAGTTTGAGGAAGTTCAATATTTTGCTGGGTTTAGATAATACGCTACTGAAGATACGAGTAAATACTTGTACTCAATCATACTAATATTATAAATGCGAAAGTATTCTGTTTGGATGTCACTTCTTTACATTTAAACCATAGGACTGATTTAGTACATTGTTTAATTGTGACTTGTTCTTCGGACTTTGACTCAAGATCATACAAAGTTTTGCTTGCTTGGATGTTTATTTTATTAATATTTCTTCTTAAATTTAAGAGCTACGCTCTGGTCGGTGCAGTAATATTTATGTTAATATTTACCTGAATATATATTTAAGCACTTAAAATACCAACTACTTCTCACAAATTTATCGTCAATACTGTTATCCTTAATTGGATTTGAGACGTCTTCAAGATTACCTTTACCTAACCATGACTTATTGTCATAATCAAGCGAAAGGGTTAATACAGGTGGGTCAGTTAGACCATCTTTGCCGCTTAAGCCTGTAATTGAATTTATAATGGGCAAGTGCGGGTAGTTGGGCCTCGCAAGGGTTAAAGGCTTTGGGCGTGGTTTTAATGGAGAACGGTTTCTTAGAGGCTTCGAGTAAGCATTATAGTAACGAGTTTGTGGTTGGCTTAGTTGATGGAGACATAAGGGTTGGTAAGTTGGTAACGGTTCAAATTTGGGTGAAGCAAATATTTGTGTTGTTGGTGATGCATGGGCATTTGAGCAGTAGCATATTTAAGGGGTTGAGAGAGGGTTCTATAGAAAATTAGAGTAAAATGATGTCGAGGAAAGGTACGATGGATGCAAATGCGTGTTATTACGATATCGGTTGAATAAATACGCAATCGTGCAACTAAATTGAGAGATTCTGCTTTAGAAAAGAATGGGCCAGCGTGTTTGCATCGATACAAAACACACGCCAGACGCGCTTTAGCATCGCGTCTGTATTAATATAAAGCAATAATAAGTAAATAGAATATAGGTATCAAAAGGTCTAAAACCGAGTTTAGACTTGCAAGAAAAATCGTGCAAGTTGCATTACATTGCGGCGTTCGATTGACCACTAGAAATTCGTTGGCTTTACGGCTTCGCAATGTATGTTGCACGATTTTCAATGCAACCGCCGATCGTAAAATGCGCCAGATCACGAAATTCCTAGCCATATCGTGAAATGGCGCCATTTCATGAATTGGCTGAAGGACATCCGACATATCGTTCGAAACTTATCGTTTAACGATTTGCCTAGTGACGTAAGACGTTCTGACGTAAATATCGTCTGGGTATATGTCGGCGCCCGATCGTAAAATTAGGCAGATCATTGAAATTCCTAGGCATATCATGAAACGCCGCATATGGGCTTTTAGCATTTTTTTAAACGCCAGCGCTTTCCGCGGCCACGCTCGAATCGCTCGTCGTACTACCTAATATTTTTTTTTTTAGCATAATTACAAATATGTGCCGGTAAAAACTAGGAATATATACAATGCGAAAAAACAATCGACCAAAAGAATAATTTAATCGTCACATCGTGATATGCCTGGCAAACTTTTAGGCATATCATGAAATGGCGCCATTTCATGATGTGCCTAGGAATTTCGTGATCTGGCGGATTTTACGATCGGCCGCCGACATATCGATACAAACATGCTTCGACGGCCCGTTAGGACGCAATCATAGTCCCTTAGTTTTATCAAACATTTGGATACGATCCAATTTGCCTAATCCCCAACAACAAGCTCAGGTTTCCTTAAAATTCTACCAACAAGCTTCCCAATATTGCACCCGTCGCCTTCGGACTCGATTGCCTGGCACTCGTGAATATGCAAGGAGGCTAAGTGTTCGTGCTAATACCAGACGGCAGGGGGAGCCATTGTCTTTGAATATTCTGAGGTTTAGCGGTTGCGCCCGACTAAGAGTTGAGTGTCGGTTTGGTTCTGGTCTATCAATTTAAAGTAAATGGATGAGCTTACTTTACTACGCGAATTATAATAGTGAGGGTAGAGTAGGTACTTATCCACCTTTATCCCTTGCTAGTCCACGGCACACGTAAAGCCAAGTTTAGACTCGCAAGAAAAATCGTGCAAATTGCATTACATTGCGAGGCCGTAAAGCCAACGAGTTTGTAGTGGTCAATCGAGCGCCGCACGGCAATGTAATGCAACTTGCACGATTTTTCTTGTAAGTCTAAACTCGGCTTAAGACAGCTACGTCTCATTATCGTCATCATCATCAACCCAGCCTATATACGTCAAACTGCTTGGCACAGGCCCCCTCTCAGAATGAGACGGCTTGGGCCATAGTTCCCACGCGGGCCCAGCGCGGACTGGAAACTTCACACACACAATACGGTATTTGACTATTTTTTATATGTTTTATTAATTAAAACTACACAATGCCTGTTATCGAATAGAAAAACATTTTTTAAGCTACCTTTACAAATAACAAAGTTATAAAGGTTTGAAATTCAAGATTAGACAGAGAAAGACATACTGGCACGTCACGTCACACGCCAGTACCGCCATACTTGCTGCATAGAGAAAAGCGTTTGAGAAAGAGACAGGTATATAGATTTTTCAAAAAATCACTATAAATCCAATTTTCAACCGATTTAAATTTTCTCTTCGCTAAATACTATCTGTATATCTATATTTTCATAATAATATTAAGATATGGCAAAATCAGGAGTTGTCAAAATACCGTATTGAATTGTGCAGTTTGTACTGGTTTGGTACAATGTTTTTCTTTACCAAAAAGTTCGTGGTATCGAATGTAATTTCGCCCATTTTGAAAAACTCATAGAGTAAGCCCGCGTTTGAACCCACGGTCCTCTTTTTGAGAGGCGGTCAAACCTCTGGGCCACCGCGGCTTCTACTACTTCCTTATTTAGGTACAATTTGAGGCGCACCGCGGTTTCGGGTGTTATGGAGCGTCTAATTCGATTAAGCCCTCCATTAGTGTGATTGTATTCCTCCAAATACAGTGATGTTATTTACTTAGTTAAGGACCGACCACACTGTTTTACAAAATACGCTGACGCAAACGCAAGGATGTGCTTGACGCGTACTATCCATCTCGCTGCTCAAAATGCGCTGACATACCGTTAAAAAAATGTGACTCATGTGTTACGTTTTTATTGCATTTCGTCCACACTGAAACGACGATGTTTTCAAAATGTTATTTTAACGATTTTTATCACATGCTTCTCTTATCAACTCAAAGGTTGACTTTTAGAGATCTCTTAAAGTTCGCCTTTGTACATATATCTCAATGTTTGCCAATTGTGTTTGTCTACTTATATTGTATAATAGTTTACATACATACGTAGAAGTATTAAAACACAACTTACATATTTATTATCTTTTTTTTTAAGCATGTTATGTCTCTTGATTTTATGTGTTTGATCGGTAGGTAATCTTTATAAACGTGACGCTCGAGGCGCGTCCTTATTTGTAGTGCGTCAATGTATTTCGAGTAAAGGTGTGGTCAAACCTTTAGATTACACTAAATATCTTCTATAACAACTTAAGTCATTATGTGGAGGGTAGAAAGCTCGAATTTCAAACTGTTTTTGTTGTTTGCTAATGTAATGGTCCCCTTGTATTACGGCACACTGCATGTGACCCAAACTATATGCTACAATGATTGTCTTATATTGTAATGGTTAAAATCCGGGGTATGAAATTAAACGCCCGGATAAAGTATGTACAGGCTTTTATTACACAAACCAACATTCACTGTTTCACTGGCTTATGCTACTTAATTAATTTAGTAAGATAGGTCTTAAAATTATTTCAGGGTCTTAAAATATCTATCGATAACGGCTTGTGTGGTAGTGTACTGGTGTGAATTTAAAGATGACGACAAAGACAGAGTTAAAGAGGGAAAACTCAGCTGCCGGGGTCCTGGCCGGAACGGAGCTGCCCCAGGATCACGCGCCCGATGCCCTGGCCTCGAGTGTTGTATAGCCGGTACCAGATCTATTAGAAGTATCTTACTAAATTATTTAGGTAGCATAAGCCAGTGAAACAGTGAATGTTGGTTTGTGTAATAAAAGGCTGTACATACTTGATCCGGGTGTTTAATTTCATACCCCGGGTTTTAACCATTACAATATGTATCGTTGGTATGTACCTATGTAACTGTGTTGTGTGTTGCCTGTTTCAAATAATGCGAGTGAGGTTTAACTCCTTGCGTTTTAAGTTGGAACCTTTCTTCAACAATGAACTTCTTCGGGCTGATGATGATTCGTTTTATGTAATAGTTTTTAGTAATTCACAATTATTTTTGTGTCTCTAGTAAAGACAATAGAACTTGACTTAAAAAAAAAATCAAAATATCATCTTTATTTCATATTTATAAGTAAGTAGATTTATCGTCCCTTTAGACTAAAAAGCCTGTGTTGGGACGCTCCGCTCCTCCAACAATTTTCAACGCGTGATACTTATGTCTAGATATTATAAGTACCTTAAGGTATTTTATAATTATAGTAACTAATCAATACAGAGAGTAACAAATATGCCTCGTAGACGTACACATACTTGAATTGAAGCAATTTGGTGCACAACTCGATTCAAAACCAAATATGATATTTTTCAGTCTGATCGACGTGTTTGTAGCTCTTTTGTTTATTGTGAGAGGGAGGCAAACGGCAAGTGGGTCATCTGATGCGAAATGAACACCACTGCCATTAGTACCAACTACTCAAGGAGAGTCATTGATCCGTTGCCGGCCTTTTAAGAAAGTATAAGCCCTTTTCTTTTTCTCAAAACTACGGAGAAAATGTATGCCAGATGATACATGCCGCTCTAGTTGCCGTTAAATCCTACGTTTAAACTGATTCAACTTGGTGACAATGATTCAACTGCCTTGCCTTGACACAGACTGTCCGTGCTTCCTTGACCCGTTTCAGACTAGTCTGTGTCCAGCAGATAATGCACTCTGGATGCCGGCGCTAACACAATTACACCTGCCAGCTCGCGGCGCATGTTTGAGTGGACTAGCTCCGTAACACGAACTGGGTCAGCTCGGGTCGATAGCTAGAAAACCTGCTTTCAAATGAAAAAAACCGCCATCAAATCGGTCCACCCGTTGAAGAGCTACGGTGTCACAGACAGACAGACAGACACACGATAGCGGTCAAACTTATAACACCCCTCCTTTTGCGTCGGGGGTTAAAAAAGGTTAAAAAAAGGTTGACGCTGTTTGGCGCAAGAAATTATTATACAAAAGACAATCACTTTTGCTTACACATTTTACATCTACAAACTAAACTTATAAGCAGTCTGACGCATCTCAAGATAAGCTCTGTTACGCTGAATCGCTTAACAAAGGCGCATAAATTCTTGCGCTGAGCGTAAAACTGATACGTCGGGGAGACAACTAAAGCCAGTCGGATCTTAGAACTTGATCTTGGCACCTGAACGGGGATTATCTGAAATTCGAACTCAAAGGTTTGTTGGGGAGAATCGCGGGACATTATGTGTATGGAAGAAACCTGATGGTGAACCGTAAGAGGGGGGGAGGATGGAACCGTAAGTGTAATTTTTGGAGTTGTAAACCACGTAATTTCTGCTGCTTTCGGTATTATACAAAAATCCAGTTTGTGTCAAAAGGCGACTCAAAATGAGTTGGACAAAAACAAAATTATACGCGAGCGAAAGTATAAATAGGTAGTGTAGCGAGATTTGAAGTGAATAATTGTACACACAGCTACATGAAGAACTGATTGCATAAATGGAGAATGAATGATTATGAATGAGTAAATGTCAAAATTCCGCTGTCATGTCAGGACATGTTCATGTGTGCGTAACCTCAACTCGACACTACCTATACGCGAGTCAAAACTAATAAACTAACCTAACCAACAAAACTAGGACCTACAAGACGAGTGGATGGAGCCTGGCGTATCAGGAGAAATGTGGATATGGAAAACCTGGCGAGCCCAACAACATAGGCGAGAGCAAGTCTGCGTTTTTATCGTTTATTTTGTTCATTACACGAACACAATAACACTCAATTTTTGACACCATTACTGCAACCTATGATAAGAAACGATTATATATGTAGGTTTCTACCTTACACCATGAACTATGTTAGTCATGTTTTCAGGGTTCCGCTGTGAAACTGCCAAAAACAAAACCTTTATAGTTTTGCATTGTCTGTCTGTCTGTCTGTGAATTTTTTCAAACACTCTTAGTACCAGAAAGCTACAATAAAATTTAAAATATACTTTAGGACTATGTACTTGTACAGTCGCCATCAGGTATTTAGGAGCGGATTCGCGCGGTATAGTTTTTGGGATAAGGAGCTAAAAAATGTGGGTGAAGTGCCTTTGAGACCTAAATAAAAAACGCCGTACTACCATCAGTGGTACTATCTGGTGATCCCATGGTAAAGAAGGGCGGATAACGGTAGTTCAACTTTTGGAACTACACTGTGATAACGGTAATGGGACTTTTGGGATGAAAATATTAGTGCCACTTGTCCCATGGGACTACTGGGACGTAATCGTCTCAGTTGTCCCATCAATGGGACAACTCAATGGGACTAGTGGGATAGACGGGGCTTCGTTGGCTCGGCCACGTGGAGAGAATGGGAGAGATCGTGCGGCCAAGAGAGCATACACCTAAGACAACCGACTGGAAGACGGCCAATCGGAAGGCCTGATATCGCTGGTTGGATGAAGTCCGAAAAGACCTGTGCGACATGCAGGTGGCAGACTGGCGCCTTGTTGTACAGGATAGGAACAATTGTCGGAGTCTTGTGTCGGAGGCCAAGATCCACTTTGGGTCGCTGAGCCGGCGAAGTAAGTAAACAACAAAAAGTTGGAAAACCCCCGACTTTGTCACTTCAAAGTTCAATATCTCAAAAAAGGCTAAACCGATTTTGATAAAACATGTCTGAGAACTATTGCAAATTGCTAGAATACCTGCTTTCAATTTAAAAAATCCGCTCTCTAATCGTTCCACCCGTTTAAGAGCTACAGTGCCACAGACAGACAGACAGACACACAGACATACAGACACACATAGCGGTCATACTTATAACAAACTTATAGCGGTCAAACTTATAATCTCAACCGCTGTAGGTAGTCATGAAATTTGGGATAGATGTTTCTTGTGCAATGATAATGAAATCCACGATGATTTTTTTGGGAATTCCTATGGGAATTCAGTAAAACCTCCGAATTTTCAACAGCCAGATCTGATAGCCTACGCATCCGAAGCCGCGGGTAAAATCTAGTAAGTAACGTGCAAGTCATTATTTCTTACACGCTATAACTTTGTAAAGGACCAATGATATTCGTAAATGAAATTTTAACATTCTTAGTGCCTTACAGCCTCAATTTAAGACTGTGACTTTGACTTTGAAAAGCAATTAAACTTATTTCCTTAGGCACACAACGATACATAATTATAACAAACAGGGGAATGACTTTGTAACAAAGGAAATTTAAAATGTACAGTCGAATATAATTCTCCTTTTTTAGAATTTCTACTTTTACTTTTCCACTTAGATTTTAAAGCAACAGAACAAAATAACATCACTTTGTATGCAAAATATTCATTTATTCGGAAAAACCCGCGAACACAAAGGCTTTCAAACAGCTAAGGCCATGTCTTGAAGGCAGCGGATCTTAACAGTTTTAAATAACACATGTTGTTACACATGCTTCTATGCGAGAGTATCAAAGAATTAATAGTTCTCAGATTTTTATGTGACTAAGTATACTTTACTCCCTTATTATATCCTTACGTACTAATACTATAGATACGAATGTAAGTACCTTTTTTTAGTCTGTTACCTTATCACGCTTAAACCGCTAAGCCAAATTAAATGAAATTTATTACGAAGATAGTTTAAGACTCTGGAAAGGACACAAGAAATTTTGCAAAGTTTCCATGTGATAGCAATAAACAATTTTTTACTTTGAAATGACAATGCGTGGGCTTTCCAACTCTTTAAAGTTGGATAAGGTTGTGCTTTGGTTACCCTTCGCTCTCCGCTCCCTCCAAGGCGCTACCTGCGCCTTCCTCCTGAAGTAAGCTGAATAATTTATACTACTTAACAGGGATTAATATGTCCCGGGAGTGCTAAAATATCATCCCCTTGCTTAACTGATTCCGTCAAAGCCCGTATTGAATTAACTTACGCGAAATAGTTAATTCGGGACGAGTCGGTTTAGGAGGAATTTGATATGCGAGAGTAACTCTGTTATGGTAGTTCAGTATATTCAGCTAAAGTTAAGTAAGTAACGACATTATCATTATCCCAGCTTATGTACCATCAGCCAAATAAGTGGTCTATCAATTTTTCAACAAGTTTCTATCAAATGAATATGTCGCTAAAGTCGAACTTTCAAGTTGACAGACACGTCTTGGCATTATTGTTTTGTGACATGCAAACGATTATCAACTTTTGGGTGTTAGACCACATATTTGGCTGATGGTACGTTCAACTTCATGGTACAGGGCTCCCAAGAATGAGAGGACTTGGACATTGGGCTTTAGTATTCCACGACGGCCCAGTACGGTTTGGAAACTTAAACATAGCATTGAGTTCGCAGGTTTCACGGTGTTTTCCTTTACAGTAAAATTTGTGGTTTTTAAACGTGATAATACAATACATGAATCACGAAAAACTCAGAGTATGATCTTCTGCTCGAGAGGCCCAAACCACTAAGCCGAAAGACGTCCACTGCTGGACATAGGCCTCCCTCAAGGCTCCTTATTCAGACCGGCCTGTGCTTTCCGCATCCACCGCGATCCCGCGATCTTAACCAGGTCGTCGCTCCATCTTGTTGGAGGCCTACCGACAGCTCGTCTCCGTTCCGCGGACGCCATTCGAGAACCTTCTGACCCCATCGGCCATCAGGCCTGCGAGCAATGTGCCCAGCCCACTGCCACTTCTAAGTTCCATCTTACAGACTGGCTAAAACCAAAAAGTCGTTTCTGGGAAATTGCATACGTTTTTATAAGAAAATTCCAAAAAATATTATAAACGAAACAGATACAAAATTCAGGATCTATTGTCAAGAAGACATAAATATCTAAGGCGCATTATAAAGTTAATGATTATATCATGGACAGGGATATTTGGAAATAATTCCGATCCGCATTAGCGATCCCTTCAAATAGCGAACCTACTGTGTTAAAAATAAAGTTGTGTTAAATACTTGTGATGTATAGATATCATTTAATAATATTGTAAATCTGTTTAAAAAAATATACCGTGTTGAGTTTCTTGCCGGATTCTTCTCAACAGAGGTTTTTCCGACCCGGTGGTAGATTTTTTTTTGACATTCATAAGTGCTTGTTATAGCCTAAATTGAATAAAGATATTTTGACTTTGACTTTGACTTTAACATCCTTTACTCGAAGCAGCTCAGGCCATTTTCGACCCTCTATAACTCCGTTGTGGATAAATATGTATTGGGTGTTAAAATTATATGTCAGGCCGACAGCTATCGCACTCCCCGGCCTGACGGCAGGAAATAGAACTCGCACCTCGCTACCCGCCACATCAAGTGGAAAATGATGGCGGAAATAAATGGTACAGAAAATTGTATTAACACTGTTACGGGAAAGCGTGAAAGAAATGAGAACGAGCGGTCTGCTTAGAACTAAAATATACCCAGTTGTATTGTCCAATGCGCTGACGGTCTGAGCGTTCACCATCCCTTTCTACTCTCGTCTTAACGTGTGACAGAACGAAATGATAAAAAAAACGGCCAAGTGCGAGATGCACTCGCGCACGAAGGATTCCGTACCATTATCTATACCCATTGGACATTAACAAAAAAAAAACACGTTTGTTGTATGAGAGCCCCCTTGTATTATTCATTTTATTTTAATTCAATTATTTCTTTATAAAGTGAATATACGATTAAATATTCTATGTATATTTTAAGCGTCTACTATTGTTATTAATAAAACTGCGAGAGGGGGCATTTCAGTTGCAATGCAGTCGTTACAACTACAATATAACTGCATTACGACCGTGCAGCCAGCTTGTAGTCGGTGTGCGGTTGACAGAATTGCACGGCAAGTGTAAACGGACTGCACAGTCGGTTTGCAGTTACACCAACTGCAGCAAAACTACACTCAAACTGCCATTTTGCAGCTAGGTTGCAGTTCAAATGCTGTCCATCTGTACCGGCCCTAAAACGAGGCAGGGCACGGACATTATCTTTGTCGTATAAAGTTACTCATTTCTCACTTACATTCATCGTAATAAATCAGCGATAGTTATTTTATCACGTCATGCATAAATATACATTCAAAACATTTTATAAATCATTTTCAATGGCAACTAAATGCGCGTAGAATCACAATAGGATAGTCATAACTCACAAACTAGCATGCGACAATGTGGCCAACCAATACCGGTTGTGACAAGCCAAAAAACATCCCATTCATCCTCAAAACCTTTGTTACTTTTTCTATTGAATCTACTACCACCCCAATTTCACCTTTAACTTCCACCACTACAGTTCTTAGTTCGTTAAATCCGTCTACATTTAGATGTGAACAGGTGTCAAGTGTCTGTATGTCTGCTTGTCTATTGTGGGCTGTCCTCAACTCTCGGGTAATGTGACACCCTTTTGTTTAGCTGAGTTAGCTTATCACATACTTGGGACTGTTGAGGCTGATGGAGAATTCCTCCGGATAAATATTTGCGTTAGATTGAATAGAGTCTTTGTAAATATTTTTGGAAGATACAAAGTATGTGTATTAGTTTAGAAGCATAGCTACTTCATGTGAGTCACCTAACTTCAAGAGGTTGTACAATCACGTCTTGAAGAAGATATGGACGTTTAAGTTGTTATCTTAAAAAAACCGGCCAAGAGCGTGTCGGACACGCCCGAAATAGGGTTCCGTAGCCATTGCGAAAAAATTAAGAATTTCTAAGAATTCTAAGAATTTCGTATTGGTACGGAATATTCCAAGTTTAGGTATATTTTATACCTTAGGCTGATATTTACTCTTAAACTACTAATAATTCTCAAGAAAACTTAACCGCTATAGTTTTCCTTGTAAGTTTGATATACTTACAACCATCCTGAATTTTATAAAAAAAATCCACAAACCGGTTTAGATTTTAGAGGGGGGCGGACCCTCGATTTTAATGAAAGTTAGCTTTTTAAAGTTGGATATTTTGCAACCAAATCACTGAATCGAAAAATCGTTTTAGCAAACCCCTAATGGTCCAACGATACCTCAAACTATAAGGTTGGATGAGATTTTTTTTTTATTTTTAATGTACCATTTTGTCGGCATAGTTTACATATATATTCGTGCAAAATTACAGCTTTCTAGCATTGATAGTCCCTGAGCAAAGCCGCGGACGGACAGACGGACAGACAAACAGGAATAGCGAAACTATAAGGCTTCCGTTTTTGCCATTTTGGCAATACACATGGTTGATTAAAACATCATCATCATTATCGTTAAAAGCCTCTGCTGACCTTCACAAAAAGACCACGACCTGACGACTCTGTCAAGAGTATAGCAACTTAGAAGAGAAGAAGAATCAAGAAAGAAATAAATCTTAGAATCAAGTTGAAGTACCTATATTTAAAAGCAACCGGGCAAATGCAATTTTCACTCAGCATTGAAACGTATTACGATTATATTTGAATAAGAAATTTTTTATATCTGTCTGTGTCAGTTGCCATCGAAAATGATCCGACATTGCGGACATTTTCCTTTGGAGAGGGGATCTGTTAACACTCGATATTCAATAGATACCTACAAATGTCTACAGTCAGCTACAAAGATAGATACGGCCAAAGTTACAAATATAATATATACACGACCTAAATGTTTACTCAATAAAGTCTTTAATAAACCTATTTCTTATCTTCGATCTTTTTGTAGATGTACGGAACCCTCGGCCCTAAAGTTCGGCTCGGACGTGGCCAGTTCTTTTCCGATATTAAAACCGTCAAAAAAAGGTAAAGCATTTGGTGATTATACCTGATCCCAGCAAAACTCAAAATCCATGAATAAAAGAGGCAGTTTGTCTAAACGACGCTCTAAAGGGCACTAACACTGCCGTCTCTGACACCGCACATTCATCCGACGAATCAGATGGCACGAGATGTGTCGATCGCGGGTGTCGGGCACGTGTCAGGCACGGTAAAACTTTACGACGCAAACGACGTGATTACAGCCAAGTGCTGACATACGGGCCCTTTCATCCCGACGTTTATGATACGGTTCGGGGAAAATTGAAATGGGTGTTTGTGAGCAGCGGCAGTGTTAGAAATTAAGCTAACGGTGTCTAAAGGCATGCTTGATGCATCGATGCATCAGTTAAAGATTTGCTACCATATGAAAAGAAATGGGATTCGATTTGTAGCATTCGAACATGGCGGATGTAGACATTATCTAATTTTGCTATTTCTGTTTCTTTGGCTAGTTGAAGTATAATTTTGATAGTGTTTTATGCGGCGATTAACCTTAACACTGAACAGTGATCACAAAATTCTATATTGCTCTCGTGTCTGAAATTTTTTAATGCGCAATTTGTCTCCACGCGGTTTCTGGAATTTTACTATCAAGTTGCAAAAACTACAATCACCGTACAACGTCCTCTCAAAGAAAGTACTTTGACACTGGCGAAATTGTTTTATTAATTAGGACAGACAAGCCATATTTTAAAAGAGAAGAAGAAGAAGAAAGAAATGGAATTAAATTAATATATCCTCTAGAAATTCTACTAATATTATAAATGCGATAAGTTTGAAGACCGTTTAAACCGAGCGTCACAGCTACGTCTGTGGTATAATGACAGACGTAGCTGGTGTATTGCCATAATGGTGTAACACCATAATTGTGTATTGGTTCGCTGTAATGCCGTGTAAATAAATAAAATAAAATAATAAATAATGGAAGCTCTTAGCTAAGTCATATCTTAATTTTTGTCCGAACCACTGTTTATCATGATGAAACGTTTATCCGTCGACTAAAAGACCTTTTGTTGGAAAAAGCGATTTATTAGTTTTCGTTCATAAATCTGAAATTTTAATTTTATTGTTCAAAGTGTTATTGTTATTTCTTGTTTTTATTTTATTGTTTTTACATTGACTTTGACATTGTTTACATATCCTTGACATTTTGGCCATTATTCTTATTCTCATTCTTTCATCATCATCATCAGCCTATGTTCGTCCACTGCTGGACATAGGCCTCTCCCATGGCACGCCACTGAGCACGATCCTCGGCTACTCTCATCCAGCTTTTGCCAGCCGCCCTGCGAAGATCATTGCTCCACCGAGCGTTGCCGATCTGTGGTCTCCACTCAAGAACTCGTCTACCCCAACGGTTATCGGTTATCCTCATTCTTTATTAATGTTAATTTCAATGTGTTTTCATTCTGACGATCCTTTGAGGAGAACCAGTCTTATTTTAAATTGTGTTCATTCACATAATGACATGCGAATTTTATTTTTTTATAATTCAATACAAATTCTTATAACTGACATTTATGTAAATTATAATGTAATGATGTATTGAATGAATAAATAAACTAAACTAAACTATAAAAAACTATAGGTTAGGTTAGGTTTGTTTTATAACAATTCTGAACAATCATTGGATTCAGAGAAAAAAGAGTTATGACAAACGATCATTCTGACAAACATTAGATTCGGACTTTCAATAAGTATTCGAGTCGATATGGACCCGCTATGCCATAACTTCATTGCAGAAAACTCTATCAAAACATCGAAGCTATACTACTACTGAAATCTATAACAGACTAAATCGTGTGTTTAGACTAAAAGCCATTATTACGAAACACGTCGACAGCGGTCTATCTGGTGAAAGTGGTTATAAAGTCAGTTAGATTTACGGTCCAACTGTAGCCAACAATTAATTTATGCCCCCGATCTTCAAGGGATACGAATGGATAATACAAGCAACACCAATTAATGGATAAATTGTAGGCTTGGATCTGGCTGATCGAGACGTATTTTGTAACCGAAAACTTACACTAAGGGCACAGAACAGAATACAGCAAACAACAATTAAATTAAGATTGTTTTTTGGAGTATTTTTGTATTCTTAATTTCAACTCCAAATTTTGTGTCGCTGCTTAAGTGACTAAATAAGAAACAAACAAGCTGAGATATGTGGTGCATAGGAGAAATTTGTGTCTGTACTCCTGTCCAGTGGTAGTGTAGGGGTATGGCACGCAGCACGGAATGCTGAGGACCTGGGTTCGATTCCCAGCGCTGGTCTCTTTTTTTGATTTTTTTAAGCATTTCATGTACCCAGTGTCACTTGCGTCATTAAGATGAATCCAATGACGTATCATTTATCAAAATCAGTTAAGCCGTTGAGTAAGTACAAGAGGACATAGGAATAGACATACATACAAACATACGGGTCAAACACATAATCCTCCTTCTTTGCAGTCGAGTTTTTTGCTACACATAACCATTTCTTCTTAATCTTCAGCCAAAAATCTTTCGCAAGGCGCAATTCTCGAACCCAATCCGCATAAAGCGAGTATTCTCAAAGCCAATAGAGAAATGTGTGAATATCGCGCGCTGCGATAAGCAGTCGAGCGTGTAAACTAAGCAGTGCAGAAAATTGTGCGGCTACTTATTGGAACGAGACACGACAATGAGGATCTGGCGTATCTATTTGGCAGTTGAAGAATTCTGAATTGGGTTTTTTTTATGTGAAGATTAGACATATTTTTAATCCCCGACGCAAAAAGAGGTGTTATAAGTTTGACCGCTATGTGTATCTGTCTGAGGCACTGTAGCTCTTTAATGGGTGGGCCGATTTGAAAGCGGTTTTTATATGGATGAGACATTTGGACGCACACTAAAAAAAAATATTTTAGACAAATCATTGTATTCTTTAAAAGAGTACATTGTGATTTTATGTTGACATCATATATGCATTTCATTTTTGTTTTTATGTAGTATCTTGTTTTGGTTTTATTGTCATTTTTCACAGTTTTGTGAAGTAAATTTTAATTATTTTATTCTTCGTTTGATTGATTGTTCCTATTGCATAAATTTGACTTAGATTTAAGTATATTCTTGTTTTGCTTTTAATTACTATTATTGAATTGAACTCCAATTTGACATTCTAAATTCTATTTTTTATTTTGGCTGACAATTTATTCTAATATAATTTATTTTTTGTATACATTTGACGATCCTTTTGTGAATTTCTTGTAATTAACTGACATGTGTTACCTAATAATAATATTTTTTTTTTCAAAAGGTAATAAATAAATCTAATCTAATCTATATTTTAAAGTAGGTTTTCTAGCGATTGTTTTAAGACATGTTTCATCAAAATCGGTTTAGCCTTTTTGTCAATGTTTCAATGGCACAACTTTTTATTTTTTTACCGACCGTGACTTGCAACTTATTTTAATAGCAAAACAAAAGCGCACACATTTAACCTATACCCATTTTTTTAAATTCCAAAATATTTTACAAAATTGTTAGAAAAATTAAATAGATACTTGCGAAGAAAACTAGCCCTTAACAACAAAAACATTGTAGAAGCACAGCCTCAATGCTAATAGTTCGTTTTCAAAGCCGCAGAAAAGCTGACCAAATTAAAAGATTTATATTGACTACTGCAAATGTAAAACATTCACTGCATGCCCGCAACAACCGCTAAACCAATCAAAGCGTTCAAACTCATTTTAGGTATTCGCAAACCTTGGCTCGATCCCCCAAACATTTGCGCCAACGTTGGCTATCCTAAAATACCAATTGTCGAGCGCTCGTAAATTGTCGAGTGATTGACGCGACGCGACAGTGTCATGCGCCCGTAGCGCCATAAATGATTGTAAATAAGGCTGGTTTACTTCACCTTGTTGTGGGGAGAGCTGTTAATGGTCATATGGTACTAACACGTACGCGCACCAAAAGAGGCCGAAATACATAAATTTCAAATGAGACTGGTGCTGCTGCTATTCTTAATCCTTTGGACTTGGTGCTGGAACAATGTACCATCAGCCAAATAAGTGGTCTATCAATTTTTAAACAAGTTCCTATCAAATGAATATGTCGCTAAAGTCGAACTTTCAAGTTGACAGACAAGTCTATTGGCATTCTTATTTTGTGACATGCAAACGATTATCAACTTTACGGTGGTAGACCATATATTTGGCTGATGGTACCTCCAACAGTCATAAGTTTGATTTAAAAAAAATTAAGAACGTTGGGCCAAAATTGTTACGAAATGGGTCCCTAGTGACGGATACCGTAATAGAGGCAGACCGAAGAGGAGATGGAGGGACGACTTAGATGCCTATAATGTGGGATGGCGGGAGCTCGCCTTTGATAGGCAGGAGTGGAGCAAGAGAGGAGAGGCCTTTGCCCAGCAGTGGGACACAAAAATAGGGTAATAAAAAAAAAAAAGGGCTCATTAAGTTACTTCTCTTGCAGAAACATGATTGTTTAGATCATAGTTAAAAACAAATATTAACTTTGAAATTTGCGTCACGTTTGTGATTACATAGTTAAACTAACCTAACCAGCAAAAAGTTGGAAAACTCCGACTTTGTCACTTCCAATTTCAATATCTCAAAAACTGTTGTAGCGATTTTGATGAAACGTGTCTAAGGCCCAACGCAAGAAAACCTGCTTTCAAATAAAAAAGCATTCAAATCGGTCCACCCGTTTAAGAGCTACGGTGCCGCAGAAAGACAGACAGACAGACACAGACACACATAGCGGTCAAACTTATAACACCCCTCTTTTTGCGTCAGGGGTTAAAAATAACTGAACAAGCCAATCGCAAGCAAGAATGTAACATCAAACTGACCTCTCAAAACTTACCCTCATTATTAAATAATAATCACTTTTTACCCACTTTTAAAAGATCGCAAAGCATTGATAGTTTCATGAAAGCAAAAAATCACACATTCTCATGTGCCACAAAAAATTAACAATCCCTTTGACGCCGTTGAAAGTGTCGTGTTTTTTTGCGTCACATTCTTGCATCTGTCGAGTGGTCGGAAATAGCCGCCTTGTGCTTACACGCGCAAGGATCTGAATTAATGCGGTCTGAGGGTTCCATAAAGGTGCAAGGTATGTTGGTGGTGTTATTGTACTAACTTTATAAATGCCACTGCGTGTGTGTGTTAGTAACTGCCTCACGCTAAAACTGGACACACGTATTTTGATGAAATTTGGTGTGTAGATAACTGGATCTCTGAAATGACACAACTCTTACTTTTTAGGGTTCCGGAGCCAAAACGGCAAAAACGAAACCCTTATAGTTTCGCCCTGTCTGTCTGTCTGTCCGTCCGTCCGCGGCTTTGCCCAGGGACTATTAATGCTAGAAAGCTATAATTTTGCACGAATATAAATGTAAACTATGCCGACTAAACGGTACAATAAAATTTAAAAAAAAAATTTTAGGGTACCTCCTTAAGGTCTTAAAGTGGGGGTGATTTTTTTTTCTCATCCAACCCTATAATGTGGTGAATCGTTGGATAGGTCTTTTAAAACCATTAGAGGTTTGCTAAGACGACTTTTCGATTCTTTGTTTTTTTTTGCGAAATATTCAACTTTAAAGTGGAAATTTTTATTAAAACTGAATGTCCCCCCCTCTAAAATCTAAACCGGCGTGTCCGCAACGCTCCTGGCCAGTTTTAATATACTGATATTTTTACGAGATTGGGATTCAATCTCAAAATCGAAATCTCCAGGACTAGGATAGGAACCGTACATAAAATGTGTATTTCCCAATCCGCACTGAGCCTGCGTGGGAACGATAACTTAAGCCCTCTAGCTTTGAGAGGAGGCTTAATGCCTAGTACTGGGACGTATACAGAAGCGGGATGAGGATAATAATTCAATTTCATTCTCAGGAAATTTTGAAGAGCAGGTACTCCAAAGCGGAGTCGAAATTTAATGCCTTGAGCTTCGCCGTCGTCGAGTAATTTATCTAACGTCATACACACTGCATTTTCTCACACGCCTTCCAAACACATGGCTAATGAAACAGAACAGAGACTGAGGTTCATACAACTGCGCTATAAAAGTTGAAAATAAGGATAAAGGAGCAGCCACACCGCTGCTTAAAAAACGGTGACGGTACGGAATCGCAGTGACGCATCGTATGCGCACCGTTTCTTCTCATGCTTTCCACACCGCTGCTTAAAATACGCAAACGGTGTGGAATCGCAGTGACGTGTCATAAACGTCACGAGTTTTGTTCGGTAAAGTCCTGACGTTTATTTACGACACGTCACTACGAATCCGTATTTTAAGTAAACGTCCACTTGTCGGTATCGTAGGTACGCATCGGACGCATCGCACGCAACGGATCGTAGTATTCTTTGTATAGAAACTCATATAAGTGCGTCCAGCTGTCCGCATCGTAAGCATCGCACATTTCTGTACAAAGCAACAAATCCGATACGTCGGAAGCGTACGATGCGGATAAGTGGACGCCTAGCTTTAAGCAGCGGTGTGGAGAGCATACGATAAATACGGTGCGCATAAGTACGATGCGTCACTGCAATTCCGTACCGTCACCGTTTTTTAAGCAGCGGTGTGGCCGTTCCTTAAAATTTGCAAAAATTCAGCACAACAAACCTAAACAATACCTTACAAATTTTAAAAACAAGAACCTTCCACTATGTCAAAATTTTACACACACTAAAGTACGAAGGTGCTACGTACTCTTTACCCAGCGGATGAGATTTCGTGCGGGCATATTGGCATAAAAACTAGCCACTTTAAAAGTCGCTTCAAGGTGACCAAAAAATATTTTTTTTAGTTTAATAGCCTATGGGAAGCTATCTTCGTACGAAATATCAACCCGAAATACCAAGCCGTTTTAGCTTAAAGGAGTAACAAACTACACAAAAAAATACTCACAAATTTTCGCATTTACAAATATATTACGATAAATTGCCTATGAACCTTATTCTCTGCTGCGTTTCTGTACTCAGGTGTTCCAACGCCATTGCACTCGGAATACGATCTTCCGCAAACGCGACGTCATTGAGTCAGCGTGTTGCGCCTTTGTGTGTTTTAAGTGAAAAAACGTAGGGGAGATACCATCTTAGCCTTGGTAAGTGTGAATGTGATGCATTTAAAACTAGGGGTGTTTTCTATCGCGCTTACGAAAATAATCGGTGTTGAGAGCAAGCTGTAAAGTAGGATCCTGTTGCAATGTGCTATTCAAAGGTGTACAAAAGCGATAGTTGCTTTAAATTAAGTTGGTTTTGATCAGATAAACTTTTACATGGAAAGGCGTTAGGCGCATTGCGTCACGCTTGTGATTGGTTGAATAACTGGATTATAACGGCAAACGGATCTATCAAAATTTACGCCATCTAGCGATATTTTACTCTTGTTCTCTGAACTCTGAAAATACTGGATGGACTGTCGAAGTTAACGGTTATGTAACACACATTGTATTTCTTACTGTGTTGGTATTGCGATAAAAACACACGTGTAAACAGTGCTTTTAAGAAAAATTGCAGTAAAAGCGATAATTTGCGAGAGTTCTGACGTGGGTCAATACGACAATGTCATAAGATAGTTTACTTAAAGATGGTTTGAACTGAATAATAAACAGTAAAGTGTCATAAAGCTGAGTGAACACTAATTATGTCTACGTAATACTTAGTATGCATAGCTGAATGAACACTAATTATGTCTACCTAAAACTTGGTCTACACAGTGCACGGTTAAGACTAGTAATAACAGGCTGCTTTGAACGTGTATTCAGGACAGAACTACGATTGTGGCTTGCAAGCGCTTCCTTGCCACTTTAACGATGTTAACTAGATGTCTGGTTTACATTGATTACTGGACACTGCCAACATTTCTGTAAATTGAGTTTGAGGCATCTTTGTACTGCAATTTTTTTTTAATGGAGGATCTCAGTCATAAGACAAAGATAGATAAGTAATTTAGAGTCGGGCATCGAGTTCCTTTAAGGGATAGAATCTGAAATACGGAATTTTGCTGAAGAAACTAAAATCATCGATATTCTGGAAACATAATGAAAGAAAGAAATAATTTATTCGTGACAAACGAGGAAATCACAAAAGAAATTAAAATTGAAGAAAGTTGTATGTGACGAAATGGTCCCAAACCAGCAAAATGGCCGGTCTTGCGAACGGCGCTGTTCTTCTCTCTTGATATGCAAGTTGAAGTGGCAATAGGCAGGCCACATCGTTGAAAGAACTAGTAACATAGGGGAAAAAAAGTCCTCGAGTGGTGACCATCAACCAAAAATCGAAGCTTTGGCAGGCCTTATATCTATCGTTAATAAAAACGGTTTCACTAATTAAGTTTGTATGAAATCTTGATAGCATAATTTTATAAGTCAACTCTAGAGATAACCTTCAAAACTGGCTGCCAACTTAAGCAAACTTTATGCCTTCAACGAGTTTTTACAAAATAAGGGCTTAATTAATTGGAATACTTTGATGAAGTTCCTCAAAGTTGGGCCAAAACTTAAAATTTATAAGTTCATTCAGGATTTACCTCTCCTGTTTGAGCAGCAGGGCTTCTACAAAGCTCGAAACTCGAAGTTCGTATCATACCGTCCCTCTCGCTCTCGTATTAAATAGTATAAGTGTCAGAGGGATCGCAGGACACGAAGTTCGAGTTTCGAGTTTCGTAGTAGCCCTGCAGGCTTTTGTCATTTGCGTACGCCGTCACCACTTTTGTGAAGATCGTTATTGCTACATCTGACTACAACTGTTTTTATTTCATCTCTTCACTTTTCATCATCTTCGTCAGTGTAGCTATACCATCATCATAACAATTCCTTTGGCATCTTCAGCTCTTCTTCAAGTCATACCTGTCTTACGAATATCATTGTCCTAACTAGCTAAAAGGCATAAGGATGCCTTAGTGAAGGCACTAAGTTTGCCGAAACGCGATCTTTACTCAAGAATCAGTACTAATTCACGCTACTCAATAAAAAATCCTTCAAAACAATCAACTTTATGTCAACATCACTCAAATCTTTTTAAAGTTTCATTCTCAATTCTCCCACGGTTAAAGCTTCTTTGCTAATTACAGCCTAATGTACTGCAAAGGGTTTTAATTGGGAATCTGCAGAATTCTCTTGTACCTACTCTCTTCGTCTGATGCCAGGCTGTAATTCAGCGCCGTGTAATTTCTTTGAGCGCTTCCTGTAGTGATTTATGTTTTCATTTCCTAGTGGTAAAGGTTTCATTACTTGCAATACGTTTAACTTGCAATAGGATTTTCGATAGTTTTGGATGTTGAAATACTTTGACCGCTTTGATCAAATTAATTTTCTAGACACTTTCAACAAGGGATATTGGTTTGTTAGAAAAGCATTATATCTTAATTGTTTGTCCTACGACTTTTCCAAAAATGACCAAGAAATGGCCGTGGCTTCAAGTTCGATGAAATACAGTGTTTTTACCATGCCATACCCTTGAAAAAAATAAGCCAAAAACAGCTATGGCTGACTAAATATAGTCTCGTGTTTGAAGAATATACCTGGGAGTATTTTGTGTTAGCGCTTAACCGAAGTACGTGTTAAAAGTGAAGAATAATGCTTGGCGGCATACCTGCAACAAACAAAAGTGTACATTAGAATTTTAACAACAATGATCAGCTCTTAATCGATTTGGGCTAGACATCTGTCACATGCACCCAGAAATGTGGGCTCACACAGCCTTTTAGTAGGTGATCAAGAGCAACCAGCGACGTTTACACAGACCAAGAAAATGGCGGAGCGAAAAATGCAAAATAATTGGGCTAAAATTCCGCTAAATCGGCATTAATAGGCTAATAATAATAATTTATTGAATCAGGCGTTACTTAGCAGTTAATTTGCTCACCCACGATCTTAAGATACTCGTAGGTACATTCATCTATGCAACAGTTGTGTATTCATGCAAATCCTACACCTTCCACACTGTAAGAACACACACAAATCACACAAACCTATCTATTACCACCACCAGTCACCATACTACACTGACGCGTTTCAAACTCAACCAGAGCTCATCTTCAGAGTAACACAACCGTTCACCATATTACCAGATATTAACGCAAAAACATCCAAATGAGGTGTGTACTAGAACGTACAATGAGCCAAGATTTAGTTTTATATACTTACTAGCTTTTACCCGCGGCTTCGCACGCGTAAACTATTCGGTGTGGTAGCTGCAATTGAAATTTTCGGGATTTTACAAAATTCCCCTGGAAATTTCCAATATTTATATCGTGGTCTTCATTGAGGTTGTGTTGTGAATAACTGTACAAAATTCAAGACTCTAGACCCAGTGCTGAAGTTTCAAAATTTTTCCCTATCCAAATTCAAATGCAAAATTCAAATTCAAATCGTTTACTCAGTAAATAGGCCGCAATGGGCACTTTTACACGTCATTTTTTATACTACCAGCGCTTTCGGAAAGACCATCATTGCCAAGAAGAATGCGTCGTTCTAAATAAAATAATTACAAATAAAATACTTAAAAACTACAGTACCTATACAATTAAAGAAAAAATACGAAATAATAATAATAATAATACAAGGATGTATGGGGTCCCTTAGTTACAACTATACCGTGGGAATATTGGGATAAAAAGTAGCGTACTTATGTGTTATTCCAGACATACGGCTACCTACATCCAAATTTCATGCCTCTAAGCCTAGCGGTTGTTATTTCGACATTTTATTCCTAGGTATGCCGTGGTAACATCGGGTCAAAAAGTCGTCTATGTGTTTTTCTAGACATCCAGCTTCCTACATACCAAATTTCATGACTCTAAGCTCAGCGGTTAATATTTCAAGATTTTATCCCTATCCCGTGGGAATATCGGGGTAAAAAATAGATTATGTGTTATTCCAGAGGTCCAGCTACCTACATACTAAATTCATGGCTCTAAACCCAGTGGTTGTTATTTCGAGATTTTATCCCTAGGTATCCCGTGGGAATATCGAGTCAAAAAGTCCCTTACGTGTTATTTCAGACGTCCAGTTACCTACATACTAAATTTCATGACTCTAAGCCCAGCGGTTATTATTTCAAGATTTTATCCCTATCCCGTGGGAATATCGGGATAAAAATTAGCCTATGTGTTATTCCAGAGGTCCAGCTACCTACATACCAAATTTCATGGCTCTAAACCCAGTGGTTGTTATTTCGAGATTTTATCCCTAAGTATCCCGTGGGAATATCGAGTCAAAAAGTCCCTTACGTGTTATTCCAGACGTCCAGCTACCTACAAACCAAATTTCATGACTCTAAGCCCAGCGGTTATTATTTCAAGATTTTATCCCTATTCCGGGGGAATATCGGGATAAAAAGTAGCCTATGTGTTATTCCAGAGGTCCAGCTACCTACATACTAAATTTCATGGCTCTTAGCCCTGCGGTTGTTATTTCAAGATTTTATCCTTAGGTATCCCGTGGGAATATCGGGTCAAAAAGTTACCTATCTGTTATTCCAGACGTCCAACTACCTACATACCAAATTTCATGACTCTAAGCCCAGAGGTTGTTATTTCGAGATTTTATCCCTATCCCGTGGGAATACCGGGATAAAAAGTATCCTATGTTTTAATCCAGGTTATAAACTAACTTTTAGCCAAATTTCATCCAAATCCGTCCAGCCGTTTCAGCGTGAAAGAGTAACAAACATACTCACTCACTCACTCACTCACTCACATACTCACTCACTCACAAACTTTCGCATTTATAATATTAGTAGGATAAAAAACTTTTTTTTCTTATTCAACTCTCACTCATTCAAAGTTACTACAAACCGTCACTTTATTAAAAAAACATTTAATAAAAGACGTTCTATACGAGTACAAGAAAACAGCCCTTCTAATGAAGTAAAAGCGCTTAGACGCATTAATGAATATTTGAGCCAGTACAGTAATGAAGTGTGCAATCAAGCGACGTGTATCTAGTCTGCGACAAGTCCCGAGGGCACGGGGCCCCTGTGCCGACCCCGGGCCCCTCTCCGGGGCCCCAGGGGCCTTCGTCCCGGGATGCGGCGGGCCAGAGTCGTGACCAAAATTTTACAACTCCACATTTTGACTCGGCAGTTGTAGTACAGTTCGGAAAGAAAGTAGATATGTTGTTTATACAATATACCAGATTGTCTATCTCAAATACTAAAAATCATTGACGAAATTTCATTTGCCCGAAAATTATTATAAAATATTATCGTTTGTTCGGCGACAGTGTCATAAGATTCTCTTTGACTTTTGACGTTTAGTAGAAGTATCGTTTTTCGAAAAACTTTTACCGTCACATTCAATTGACTTATGAACTATTAGATGTATTTTATTTCGTAGCATATTTTTCATTGAAGTACACAAAGATGCTTTTGACTTTTAATTTTTTTTTTATTGTACTTAAGATGGCGTTGCTAACCAATCATTTTTTTTAGTGATATTATTTTTTTGTTTCATCATCATCGTCATCATTCTAGCCTTTACACGTTCTACTGTGCTGTGCTGGGCACAGGCCACCACTCAGAATGAAAGCGCTTGGACCGTCGCTTCCACGCAAACCTTCACCACAACTTTTTTATGTTTGCAAATATTCATTAATTCAAAATAACGGCTTACGCTAGGCACAGTAGCACGCCAACGTGCAATAACCTACCGTTTTCACAATGACATTAGTTTTGTATCATAAATAAAAATACTAATTACACCCAATTAAAAACGACCATTTAAATAATAAAACGCAGTCGTTCACCCAAGTTTATTACAAACGGAAATATTCCGAACTGAAAATTAATTTCGTAATTTATTTCTCCCACCGTTTGATGTTGTCCTTTTAGTCTTTTTTGTTCACACACCCACCGTTCAGACGACATTTTTTATCTCCAACGAGGTTACTACAGAATTTATAATAAAGAAGAATATGAGTGTCAACTATGAGCTATAAATGCTATTAAGTATGTATGAATATGACTAATAAGCCATATACAGCGTCTATATTTTACACAAACAATAACAGTAACCCGTTTTTTTAATGCAAGAGGGAGCTAAGAGCATACGTTGGTGTTAGTGCTTTAAACGATATTGCAATAAATTCAAAAATTAAAATTCAAATCATTTATTCAGTAAATAGGCCGCAATGGGCACTTTTACACGTCATTTTTTAAACTTCCAGTGCTTTCGGAAAGACCATCATTGCCAAGAAGAATGCGCCGCAAGAAACTTGACAGAAAGTAATTTTTTCAACATAAAATAATTACTAATAAAATACTTATAAACTACAGTATACAAAATAAAGTAAATTAAATAAAATTAAGTAAGTAAATTTCAAGTTCGGCATATACTACTAATTCGTAATTGAATTTTTGTTTTTGTGAGGAAGGAGTTGTGACAGGCTGTCATATCGTGTTTGACGTTTCGAATAAAAACGGAGTCGTGATTATTTAGAATATTTTTTGCGTGTTTTGCGTGTTTTTTTGCACATTGCGTGCTAATTAATTTTATTAGGTCCTAATAATTAGGAAAAAAAGTCGTATTTTTTAATAAAAACATGCTTAGGGCCTATAAAACGACCCTTAAAATTTGTGGTTACATCAAAAAAATTTCAGTATTTGACAAAGCTCCTGAAGAAACGGATTATATTATGAAAGAACTCTTTGAATGTCTTTTTTTGAGGGGTTGCTGTAAAACTGGTGCTTATTTTTATTACCTCACAATTTCAGTGTTCAAAAACTCGTTGATTGAATAATAGCATTTTTTTACATTCGGTGTCTCTTTCTTATTCTATTTCTATCGTTAAAATTATTAGTTCTATGCATAGGCCATTCAGAAACCATTTTTTATCCCCAACGAGATGACATATAAAAGTGGTGGTAAAAATAAAACGTGACGACGTTATTAAAGCGACGGAAGCTTGTGTTTAAGTGTTTTTGATTTATGAAACACGATCTGCGCGAGCGGCGGCTGTATAGTAACGAAATGTTGCGTCACAATACAGTAATAAATACACACGTGCGTGTCTTCCGTAGGGTAATACGCAATGAGGGCTAATTGACATGCGAAATATTGCTAGATGGCGTTAGTATCTATACTCAATGAGCCAATTGGTGTACTGCCGTTTCGGCAAAATATTTTTCGCCAAATTTCACTTCCCAAAATACTTATCGCAGTCGTTTACGAATCTTTAGCATACATATTTAATTTTCGCATTATATTGTAGTGTGCACGCAAACACCTCCACTCTATCCCTATATTATCATGTACTCTTAGGATTAAGTCTCATTAATAAACTACTCTTTAACCGAGCTACACGTTTCACCTGCCAGTGCGGCCTTCGCGCTGCACTGACGGCGCGCGGCGCCGACCAGTAAAACAATCGTAGTGAAAAAAGTGGACTATTTAGTAATAAATTGGACTTAATAGTGACGAAAAGAAAGTGTGTGAAGAAAAATGTACCAGTTGAGAAACAAAAAACATAGTAAATATCTAAATTAATTATTAATATTATACATTATACTTTAAAAAACTAGTCTTAGAAAACTTGTCAGTGATCCTTCTTAAACTTAATGTAAATGTCGGTAGAGTACCGCCTCTCCGCACGGTCTTCGTTCAATTGTTTGACTTCTTGAGACAATATTCAGCTGTAATTATTACAAAATATGATTAAGTAGTAAAAGAAATACCAATTGGCATAGTTCATCCACTTGTTTATCTCATTGTACTTGGAATAACAGTGTTATAAAAACTTTCCTTTGTTTTAGTCGGCCGCCTGCGCCAGAATGGTTTTCCGATAGCCCTTATGCTTGTTATGGATAATAACACATGTGATCGGGGCATTTTATACCGTTTTTTAAGACGGAGTTTTGATAAGGGATATCAGAATTTATCGCAATGAAGCAAAAATAAGTTTTTCTTACAAAAACCTTTTTTAACCCCCGACCCAAAAAGAGGGGTGTTAGAAGTTTGACCGCTATGTGTGTCTGGTATCTGTGTGTCTGCGTGTGTGTCTGTCTGTGGCGCCGTAGCTCTTAAACGGGTGGACCGATTTGAATGCGGTTATTTGTATTTGAAAGCAGATTTCCTAGCGATGGTTCATAGACATGTTTTATCAAAATCGGTTCAGCGGTTTTTGAGATATTGAACTTTTTGCTGATACTTTTTGATGTTACTTTGAAAATGTCGAAGTAAACTGGATTTTAAATCTGAGTTTCGTTTATTTCACTTGTATTTTTGTTGATTATGCTCGCTGCAACTGCGGCTTCGTACGTGTAAATCATTAATCTGGCTCGTTCGTATCGTACCGTCCCTCTCGCTCTCGAAATCAGAGTGACCGCACGACACGAACTTCGAGTTGCGAGTTTCGTAGTAGCCCTTCTGGCCGTTGAATCGAAATTCCGACATTTTCGTAAATTCCTGGGAATTCCCTAAAGTGTCAAGTGACAAAGTTCATGTCTCTAATGCTAGAGCTTGAGATTTTGATTCTGATTTTGAAAATAATTTTTTGATCCCGTGGGAATATGGAGATGAAAAGTAGGCTATGTGTTATTCCAGACGTCCAGCTCTACATACCAAATTTCATCCAAATCCGTCCAATTGTTTAAGCGTGAAAGAGTCACACACACACACTCACGCACATTCACACTTTCCCATTTATAGTAAGATTGGCATGCTCTACATACTTATTACCACCAAATCTAAAAATCATTTGACCACTGAAAATGACTCTTTTACTTTCAAGATTTGAACCATAACGACCCTAACTTACTTGGCAATTTTAATAAAAGCTTGTTAATAGCCATTAAATTCAGTCATCCAATTGCATGCCGGGGCCACCATGGAAACACCATCTTTACTATCCTTACTTACCCAGGTCTTCGGCATTCCGTGCCGCGTGCTATACCGCTACACCACCAGTGGACAGTGATACAGACACGAATTTCTCCTATGCACCACATATCAGCTTGTTTGTTTTTCTTATTTAGTCACTCAAGCAGCGACAAGATCAAGAAACTTTCAGCACTCCATTGGAACTAACCGCTCACCCGGACAAGAGATGTCGTTATTAAGCAACCAAATTAAGATTGTTTTTTTGTAATAAAAAAAAAATACAATATTAAGATTGATTTTTTGGAATCTATTTTTTTTGTATGTTTTATTTCAGTTCCAAATTTTTTGTTACTTTTACGGTCATCCCGTAAAACCTATATCGAAAATACAACCTGAAATATAGATGCACAGAAAAACCAGAAAAATAAGACCAGCGCTGGGAATCGAACCCAAAGCTCAAAAAAGCAAAGCGAAGGAAAGTTTCGCTGCTTAAGTGGCTAAATAAGAAACAACACAAGCTGAAATATGAGGTGCATAGTAGAAATTCGTGTCTGTATCGTTGTCCAGCGGTGGTGTAGCGGTATAGCACACGGCACGGAATGCCGAGGACCTGGGTTCGATTCCCAGCGCTGGTCTTATTTTTCTGGTTTTTCTGTGCATCTATATTTCAGTTTGTATTTTCGAAATACAATATTATTTATTTATTTTAAAAAAATACAAAAAGATTCCAAAAAACCAATCTTATCTTTACTTATCCACACTAAACTATACTTTAATTACCTATTTTGCTCGTGCAACTGCCGCACTGAGTACCCGTATTTATAGAATATGATTAGGCGTTTCAACGTACCGTGTAGTGCGGAAAATGAGTCTGTCTGTCTGTCTGTCCGCCACACAATACGCGGCTTACTACCTTATTTATAGAAACGCGACGGGGTACAGTCGGTTGCGGTTATAACTCAATTTCTTTTAGGTATTTAGATTTAACATTGACTATGAGAGAAAGAAAAAGATGGTTTCACTTACTATACATTTTTGGTTCATAGCATTGGCTACAAAGTTATACTTTATCTTACGGTTTTTTAAGAAAGTCACGCAAAAAATTACAAAATTCAAGAAAAAACTTAACGACTGTATTAAACTTTTCTAATGTAACGCTGAGATGGAGACTGAAATTTGATGTTTTTTTGTGAAACGGTTATGAAATTGACGATGTAGGGCATACCTTGACTTATCGGTGATACTTGGTTATTCGTAGAATTGTCTTTGAAAGTTATGTGTTAGACTAACTTTGAACATGAAACTATCGTGACACTCACACATAATAAATGATATTGACCCGGATAACTCGACGCGACGTCTTACGAGAAAACTTCGTTCCATTCTCCATACAAACGTAGTCCCGGTCTCATTTGAAAACTAGGCAACAGAAATAGATGAAATTTTGTAAGTATGGACTAGACGTAATTATCTATGCCTGTGGTTTATCAGATTTTCATATAAATGTGTAATATCAGAATTACAGGAGCTCAAAAGCAGACAAAAAAAGATGTCAACTTTGCACGAGAATTACAGACTAATAAAGCATTTTTACAAAAATCGAAAAACCCACAGGCTTAGAAAATATAATGAATATCTTGATTGTAAAATATCATTGATTTCTGTGCTATACTTTTCGTATAATATGAGGACAACGAACCCCAAATTCAACCGCCCAAATCTTGAAAAGCCTACAGCTATCTCGATATAAAGTACGGACGTCGTTGCGGAAGGCATGGGGGGGCGGCTGCGAGCGCTTACGCCACGAGCGATAAAGACAGCGATATCCCAAACGAACATCTAACGCGGCCGCGCGGCCGGCAGGGAAAGGGAAACTTCTCTTAAATTGAGTATTAGCTCAACATGTTTCGGGCTAATCCGTAGCCCTTCTTCTTGGGAGCAACGCGACTCGGCGGCTGCTGCAACACGCGCACGAGCACGCGTCGGGACAAAATCATAATTATAAGTAGACTAAGGCTGTTTCACCATCTATTGATTAGCGTTAATGACGGTTAAATGTGATGCGTCTCCGTCTATTCGAACAAAACAAATAGAGACGGCATCACACCTAACCGCCAGTTAACACTAATCAATGGATGGTGAAACAGCCCCTAATTTTCTAAAAAATCTTATGAAATCAGAATAAAATCTCGAAATTTCAATCACTAGGTTTAGAGATATGACATTCGTCGTGGTAGTAACAAGTGACATGTGAAAGAGCCTTTTGCGAGCTACTTGCACAATAAAGGTTTAGTTTCACTGTCGAAGGCGACTGTACTCTAAACCGCGAGACAGCGGGCCACGACATTAACTGCATTAGAAAATTGATAGCGCCGAAGGGTTACTGCGATTTTAACTGTCCGTCTTCCGTTTATAACCGTGGGGAGCGTTTTGTTAGGCTCATCGGAAGTTTGTGATGTTATACTATAATCTTACTGCCATTCTAATATTGTAAATGCAAAAGTAACTTTCTAAGTCTGTTTGTCTTTCTGTCTTTTACCTGTTTACGGTTAAACCTTTCAACTGATTTCGATAAAATTAATTAATTAATTAATAAATATCATGGGACAAATTGACACCAATCAACCTAGTCCCAAACTAAGCAAAGCTTGTACTATGGATACCAGGCAACGGATAAACATACATATTAAACATCTAAGACCCGAAAACAAACATTCGTATTATTCATACAAATATCGGCCCCGGCTGGGAATCGAACCCGGGACCTCGAGATGGTGTAAGGTTGGTCCAGCTTAAGTCTTCTGAAGCACCTTATATTTATCTAGTTTAATAATGGTGCATAAAAACATAAAGTACCTATCTATAATATTGATTCTATTTTTCTGTGCATCGTATTGTGAAAATCTGTCTGTCTCTCTCTCTCTCTCTTTCTCCTGTCTGTCTCTATACATTTTGACTGCAACGTAAAATGTGAAAAATCATTCCCCAAATTGAGAAAACCAAGGGTCTTATACCAAATAACCAATTCACTTGATCTTCTTACACCCAATATTCCCCTTATTACCCTAAATCTGTGCTAATTATCGGAACATAAAGCTTGCCCCTATGGCCCGGCTCCCCTCGGCGGAAATGCCCGATCGATTCCGAACGGAAGCCAGCGCGAGCTCTGCTCACGAGTTCCTGTATTAATGCGAATTCACATTGTGAAGTAACTTGCATGAATCGGGGCGAGTTTCCTTACTCACCTATTAGAAATACAATTTTTGCAAATGTCTTTTTAACTTTAAATATTTAATGGCTGTCTTCAAATCTAGAGTGACACCATTAACTGTATATGGTACTCCATCTCAGACTGCATCTTTGTTTAACATTTGACGCGATTCTCGCGATACAAAAGTAAAATTTGACCTTCTTCGTGTGGACATTTTCTATCCTTACCTTAAAATAAAATCTCGTTTTTAATTCATGGATTCACTTCATAAATGAGTAGGTACTAATTTTTTGTTAATGGTAAAATAATAAATTAGTTTATTTTAAACTCACTTTAATAATAACAGGTAATAACTAAGGACTTAAACTTACTACCTACATGAGAAAAATACTAATGCCTGAACTAGGATTCCCAGTCTTTTAAGCAAAAACGGCCTAGGTATATATTTTTTTATTACAAACAAAATTTCCCTAATAGGTATAAGTAACAAATTAATTATTTATTATATAAATATAATGACCCGGATAACTCACGTCTTAATCGAGTTTAGCTCGACATGTTTCGGGCTAATCCGTAGCCCTTCGTCTTCGAGCTCCGAAGACGAAGGGCTACGGATTAGCCCGAAACATGTCGAGCTAAACTCGATTTAAGACGTGAGTTATCCGGGTCATTATATTTAATATGAGTGAGTCTCACGGTAGTTTCATGTTCAAAACTATTTATTAATTAACACCCCTTCATTACACAATTTTAACATTTTTTAATTAACAATCCTCAGTTACAATAAACAAACAAACAAATACAAAATTCATCATTTACTCAGTTTTACCAAATAAAATAAATCCAACCCCGATATCCAATAACTCGAAGTCGTCACGAGGCGCGATTCTGTGTCCATCGATAAATTATCGCAAGCTTTTTTGGTGATACAATCGCGAAGGATTCTTAGTAAACGAGATTGTGTCCTTCCAAACGGCCTCTGTTATGGCCTATAAAAAGTTACGATCAGTGTTTAGTTTTTTGTTTAGTTCGAAACAATATCGGAGGGCTATCGCGTATGAATTCGCCACTAGAGGCGCTAGTGTAGCGTGAGGTCTCCGAAATGTCAAATCTCATAGTTTTTGGGTGAGCTACGCGGGTTTATTTATAATTAGAATAATTTTGTGAATATTTTGCAATATCTGAAATTAATTATGGCAAATATGCGTTCCGGGGCAATGAATGTCTGTGTTTTGAGACAGTTTTGTCTTTCGGAAACCTTTGTCCTCCCTTTTTTCCGAACAAAACGGGGAGATGCAAAACTGTGGCATGCTCGATATTTTTATGGTACGGTTTTAAGGTGTATTAAATATGATTTTAATCTAAACTTTGTTTTCACGCCCGTAATAACAAACTTTGAAAGCCATACTTAAAAACCTCACGCAACAGTGCGCCATCTAGTGAGACAAAAAACGATAGCCCTCATTGGAGATAAAGATGTGACCTTAATAAATATATAAAAACATCGTGGAACAATTTTCATCAATGCGCACCTTCGGTATACTGTATTACGATCTAATATATGAAAAGTATAAACTATAAACAAAGACACCATTTATCCGATCACAGACATTCAATGATGTGAAAACCTAGAACCTTTTTGAACATGAAACTACCGTGACCGCGTGCACCGCGTGTACCGTGTGCGCGTGTTGCAGCAGCCGCTGAGTCGCGTTGCTCCGAAGACGAAGGGCTACGGATTAGCCCGAAACATGTCGAGCTAAAATCGATTTAAGACGTGAGTTATCCGGGTCATTATATTTAACCTAGAACCTATTGCAAAATAATTAATCTGTCCAGTAAATCGATTATTTATGAATTGAATAGATCGACGTATTTTTGTTTATTTTATTATTTACAATACTTGATTTAATTCCAAAGACTGTTTATTCAATTATAAAAGCTAGTAACTATTTTTTAATTTTAAGGAAAATAAATAAAAATCGCTAATTCATCTGCGCGTTAATCGATTTTTAAAATGTCATATTTTCCACCATCTCTACGCTAGTCTATGCTACTGGAGATTATACACATGTTTCAATCAAGCAATAACGTCAGATTTTGACGAAGATTTTGCAAATCAAAAATAAATATTGAAATCAAGTGAGTTTTGGTGAAAAAAGTGATTAGACATCTAGTTAAATAAAAGACACGAATTATAGATAAATGTGTTATTGATTCGATCCAGTGGGTGTATAAACAACAATTTTTATGAAATCGGTTTGTTTACAATTTTAATTTTACAATTTTAATTAGATAGGCATAACGCATAGTACTCGTATAAGGGCGTAATTCTCTAAAAATTGGAAAATTAGAAAAAAAATTGGACTTATTTTCTTTCGTCAATTAAGCAAAGATAAAGTTATAGCCAGTTAAATTTTCACGCGATGTCATTCCATACCGTTAATAATTAGACAAATCACGACATTAACAAAATTTAGAAAATAAACATATCTATTGTCAAGAAGACATTATTATCTAAGGCGTATTATAAAGTTAATGATTATATCATGGACAGGGATATCTAAATAAATAAAAATGAATCGTAAAATGTGTTGCTAAGCGCAAAACTCGGGAACGGCTGGACCGATTTTACTAATTCTTTTTTGTTATGTTCGTTATTGTCAGGAGAAGGTTTAAGTGCTTGTTATAGCCTAAATTGAATAAAGATATATTGACTTTGACTTTGACTTTGAAAAGTATTAATAAAATGGTTAAGAGACAAATGTTTAAAGTGTAAAGGATTTTTTAGAATATAACAATAATAACTAAATATATAACAATATAAATTGGTATTACTTTATTTGATTATGTGATATTTTATTATGACATAAAAATATTTAATCAAAGTTTTTATGAATTTTTTGTCATATTTATGTAATTTTAGCTTCACATTTAGGACGATAAATTTTGCATGCTTAAAATAGCTAAGCGTAAGTTTGATAATAAATACCAAGCACCATCTAACATCAATGTAATCCCACGCTAAATGCAAATAAATTCAATTTTATTTCATGCAAAAAAAGTTAAATAAAAGCTTGTAAAATATAATAATTTGACATTCAACATTACTTTCATACCCAAAATATAATAATGATAAAACACCACGTTAAACCAAAGCTTTCATACGCTCACGATACGGTATAAGTGTTAATGGTACTAAAATAGTATATAGTACACAACGTACACAAAGTTTCATTATCTCCATAATAACAGCTTATTTTATAACCCATCAAACTTATAAAAGGATTTTACGGCCACTTAAACTCTTGTTAGTATTTGAAACAAGTGACGAGGCACTTTTGGATCCGATCAAAATATGATATGACATTTACTAGATAATTTAAGCGCCGTAAATTATGTTAATTATTACCTGAACGCTTGTTAGTTGACTTTGTAATGTTTGTAAAGTACCTTTAAATTTGAGTTTGAGAATGCCTCTTGGATATTGAACATGAAACTACCGTGAGACTCACTCGTATTAGATAAAATTAATCCGAATAACTCATGTCTTAAATCGAGTTTAACTCAACATGTTTCGGGTTAGTTCGTAGCCCTGCCGCGCATTTTGGATTTTGTGTAAATTACTCGATCAAATTGTTAACTATTCTACAATTTACTAGTATTTTTACAGGCTTTCTCAGAAACCGGCAAAAATCCATCGACATTTTTATTTAGATCGACTTTTATTTAATCACCAAAATCAACTGTTTTTATATTATTTTTATTCAATATGACTTAGTTTTGCGGTTGACAGATGCAAGCAACCAAATTTCGATTCAAATATAAAATGATTTACATGAAGAAAGAAAGAGAGAGAAAAACATTTATTTACGCATATTCGATACACAGATAGAAGAATGGTTCACTAATGTTTCGCAAGTAACGTTTGGCAACCTGATTCATTTCGTAACTATTTAATAATTCTGAAACTATACCAATTTCAGGATTTTTATATAACTAACCTAACCTAAAGGTTTCTACACGATGGCCCTGAAATAAATCCTAAAATATTTACAGTTTTAGAGTTTGCGGAATGAAAAGTTGCGAAATGAATCAGGTTAGTTGATGTTGGTGCCAAACTTTAGTTGCGAAATGAACGGATACACAGAAGAATACATAAGGAAGAAAGACAAAATAAAAAGAACACCAAATAGCAAGCCGCAACGCTATTTTTTCATTAAGACCCATTTAAAACTAAACACATGAAAACATACACACACGTAGCGACAAGAATACCAGTGGAAAATAGTTCGCAAAGAAACTCACAACTCGAAAGCATGTAAGGCAACACTTGATCAGTTTGACCATTTTCAAACAATTAAACCTTAATGAAATGTATTGCGAATATGAATAAAATTACCTTAGCTAAAGATACTGCAATAAACGACCCTAAAACTGATAATCCCAAGCGCACCTACCCAGAGAATACAGCCGAAGTAAACGGTGTGATTAACTGAGGGAAGAGTTTGTTTCATAACTTTCTCGGCCGACTCCAGATGGAGTTTTGTATCAAATTGTATTACCCGAGTTACTTTAGTTAGCAGTTGATGGGGAGTGTTGCTCGTTGCAATTTGCTGGAATAAACGTGGTGCTTGAGATAGTGCGTTGTAACAATGAGACTGGAAATGAGTTTGGATTTGGAATTGATGTAAAAGAAAAGTCAAAAGATGTTAAAGACTATTGTGGATTATGTTATCATTTAAGAACATTTAAGGAACTCGTCTGACGCCATACTTATATTACAAACGCGAAAGTAACTCTGTCTGTCTCTGTTACATCTTCATGCTTAAAAAAATTAACTGATTTAGATGAAATTTGGTGTGAAGGTAATTTTGTGTGACCCTGGAAAGGATATATATTCTTCTAAGGCGCTACAGTCTTGATTGACGGGTCGTCTGTTGAGGAGAAGTACTGTAGGGAACCTTCGTTAACGACTTTCTTGGGAAAATAGTGTGATGGTTTCCCTTTTCTTTCCACACCGCAGTGCTAGAGTCCGGACATCGTAGTTGGCAAAAGAGAGCGCTGGTGCCCACTCTCATCTCAGGTCCCTTAGTCACGTTTTACGGTACTCACGCAGAGATGGATCTGTCCTACTTTAAAACTAGGCACGACACGGAAAGGATATAAGATGTTTTTTATCCTAGAAAATTGCATACGATTAGTTCTCGTAGGTTGGCGATAAACGAAAATTCTTAGCAGTCGCAGACAGACAGCTACTTTCACATTTATAATTTTAGTTAAGATATCGTGAGAGGGGTACCAGTTCTCAGATATTTGATGTTAGAATAAATCTGGTTTTATCCTGTTTCAATCTTCGTTCTAAGTATTTTCATCCTTGACTCTGTTCTTTGACCTTTTTACGCTCTAATAACATCATAATTACTCCAAATTACCAAACTTTCCCTCCCATTTATTTCCATCAATTAACACCCGACTCAAAATTACTTAATTCAGACCCCAATAAATATGCCCCTTCTGTTTTAGTGGCACGTCAATAAACAGAGAGCAATACAAATAAAACTTGATATCCTGTAAAACACATCAAATTGCCAGAGACTATAAAATCGTATTGCAGAGATTACCTTTGCTCAGGAACGTATAGAGAAACGAATGAGTTTAATGACAAAAGAAACATCGTTAAATTGCAAAAGTATCCTTATTCATTAGCCTTTACCTTCAGTTTCATTAGCATGAAACTTATTACAATCGTAATTCCTAAAGAAATATCGAAGAATCACACAATGATAGCCTTACCATCGCGTTACCTATCCAATGGGAATTTAGACACTAAATTTAAGGTACTGTTCATTAACAACTCATCGTCATCATCAACCAGAAGACGTCTACTGTTGAACAAAGGCCTCCCACAGAATGCCATAATGAACGACAACTTTGTCAACTGCATCTACCAGTTGCCCGCAAATCTCACAGCCAACTGATGTCTCTTTCGTCTTGTTTCTAAGTCTTTAACTTTTAAAACGTAAATTAAAAACTTCAACAGTTAAAATCATAAACATGGTCCTGCTTTATCGTCAAAGAACTTTCCACAGTCATGACTAAAAACATTTCAGAAAGTGCCGTCCTATCTATAATTCACGTTAATGGTTGAGAGTGGTAGGGTGAGCGATTCCTCTGTCCATTGCGTGTGCTGCTAGGTAATCACTGGTTTCAGAGCATCTTGGCCGCGTAATGGATAGAGATAACGCTCCATTCACGCGTAGTGGCCAGACCGTAATGAAGTAGGCACGGTGATTTTATGGTCGCCGTAAAAACTCTTCGCATTCAAACTTTGCTTTGGAAGAAAAAATGCTTGGACGAAGTTCTGCCGTAGCCGATTGGAACAGATGAGACATTGTTCAAATAGCTGTGAAGCTGTAATGGTGGGTACACTGGTAATCGCTACACGATGATCTTCGTTTAAAGTGCCAATTTTAACAAGTAGGTATATAGTGTTAAAAAAAATGATCAAAATTTTTAAATGAAGCAGTCCTATCGTTTGCAATAAATATGTGAAGATCACAATAGACTATTAAAAATAACAAAGATAATTCTCGATATTGGAAATACACAAGCGTAAAAAATACGATGAAAGTACCTAAGTCAGTTACTCACATTGCAGGTGGTAGGACCTTGCGCAAGGTCCGCCCGGATTGCTACCACCATCTTGCTCGCTAATCCTGCCGTGAAGCAGCAGTGCTTGCACTGTTGTGTTTCGGCGTGGAGAGTAAGACAGCCAGTGAAATTACTGGCACTTGAGGTATCCCATATTAGGCCTCTAGGTTGGCAACGCATCTGCAATACCCCTGGTGTTGCAGATACAATACAATACAATACAATAACTCTTTATTGCACACCAATACAGTAAACAGTACAGAAAACACAAGTATATACATAGAGATGCAGATGTTTATGGGCGGTGGTGATCTCTTACCATAAGGAGACCCACTTGCTCGTTTACCATCCAGTCGAATAAAAAAAAACTCAATCAGACCATTTCTTCCAGTTTTATGTTTAGTATGAGTTGTATTCTTTTTGATAGTTTTGAAAGAGTTCTGATACATATACTCGTAAATCTAAAAGGAATCTCTATGAAGTTAATACAAAATCTATTTTTAAATTAAAGTTGTACAACTAAAATTCAAGGGGTTGATGCAGCCGCCCCGTCCAACTGTGACACGAGAGATTGATCCCCGCAGCAAAAAAAAACTATGTATCTGCAAATATTGATTTGAACTTCTACGTTATCACTATAACACTTGTGCTGTTGGCACAGAGTTTATAATTGCTGAGCATCAAGCTGTCTCGTGGATTGCGTAGTGTTGTCACAAAAGTCATTATTTGCCAAACATACGTATCTTCATTCGCAATACGTTACTTGTTCAATTGGTGATGATTAATTTTATGATTAAGATAAAGGCTTAATAACGCTAATTCATGAACTAAGATCATGTATACTAATTAGCAAAACAGCTACTAATTTTATTGAAATATTAAGATAAGTTTTAAAATGGTGTTCGTTGTTTTTATTAACATCACTGGATATTCTAGCAGGTTGGTAAACTGGAATGAATGATTTAGTTTAACTTAAAGTCATTTTAACCTTTATAGTAGTTTAATGATAAAGTACGACAGCAAAATGATGAAGGAACGAAATAATGTTTTTTTGTTAATTTTTCATTTATTTAACACCGATTCGCGATTGATTTCTATTTCAACTGGTGGTAAGTGCAGACGAGGCTAAAGTTTATTCTATTATTCATGAATTACATTATGTTAAATATTTTTAGTTCTAACAAGTGAAAATGGGACGTATTAGATTTTATTTCGTGGTCTTACGGCTGTTGCAACGTCTCCAAAGCATGAATTTAGACTTTCTGAAAAATAGTCATCCCAGCCTATATACGTCCCACTGCTGGGCACAGGCCTCCTCTCAGATCAAGAGGGCTTGGGCCATAGTTCCCACGCGGGCCCAGTGCGGATTGGGAACTTCGCACGCACCATTGAATCGCTTCGCAGGTTTGTGCAGGTTTCCTCACGATGTTTTCCTTCACCGCAAAGCTCGAGGTAAATTTCAAATGTAATTCCGCACATGAATTTCGAAAAACTCAGAAGTGCGAGCCGAGGTTCGAACCCATGACTCTCTGCTTGAGAGGCGATAGGTCAAACCACTAGGCCACCACGGCTTCGAAAAATATTAAACAGACAAAATTAAAAACTATAGTTTGAACGACCAAACGAGCTTACCGAATGCGAACGTCACAAAAAACTGTTTGCACGACACAAAAAGAACGCAAACGCATGCATTGTTGTCGCAACAGTTATGTGAGAAAAGCCGTCGGCTCGTGTGTTGGTTTGGAAGCTTTTGTGCAAACAAACTAACCAATAATGCAAATAACAGGGGGATTTGATGCGTTGAAGGAATGTTAATTTAGTAAAAAAAAATACGCATTTTGACAGCCAGTATGAGGTTATCTGTGATGGAATGTAGACTGGCATTTACAGCTCTTCATGGTAAAACGGCTATAAGGATTTGAATTTGATTTTGTAGGTTGAAAGCTGGACCTGTCAAAAATCACATAAGATATTTTTTATTCCGATATTCTTACGGAATTTATGTAATCTCTAATTTTCAACCGCTAAGTCTGGAGGTATGAAATTTGGGACCCGTTTTTTTAACACCGACATAGCCAAGCAAATTGAGGTGGAGCACGGAGAACAGATGGCTCATCACCGTCATCAGCCGGAAGACGTCCACTGCTGAACAAATGTTCCCCCCTTAGAACGCCACAATTAACGACAACTCGCTACTTGCATCCACCGGTTTCCCTCAACTCTCACGATGTCATTAGTCCACCTGGTGGGAGGCCAGCCAACGCTTCGTCTTCCGATTTGTGGTCGCCCCTCGAGGACTTTTCTAAAGTCACCGACATAGCTGGAAAATCATGCAAGCTAAAGTGGCAATGGGCACATCGCTCGAAGAATAGATTACCTTTGGAGGAACGGATGGCTATTGGAGCCCAAAACTTCTCGAATAGATACTTCGGATCGACAAGCGCAGCGTAGAACGTCTCTACGAAAGAGCTGGACGGATGAACTTTAGGTTAAGTTTGCGTTTCCAGCAGCAATGAGCGAGGATGAGTGGCGAGAAACGTGTTTGTCATAGGCCAATAGCAACGGTTAATTTAGCTGTCCTCGCTCCACCGAGCTGTTTTCTCCAGAGCTGCGCAGAGCCAGGAGAGGTAAATGAAGCGTTTCTATTGGTCCATGACAAACATTACCCGTAACGGTATCCATTCATTTCGCAACTAACGTTTGGCAACCTGATTCGTTTCGCAACTTTTCATTTCGCAAACTCTAAAACTGTATATTTCTGGATTTATTTCAGAGCCATCGCCTTCTATCAGATATTTCACAGTTGGTTGGGTTCTTTAGTTGTCTGTTTCATTGGTTGTAATATATGTGTGCTTTTTCATAGCAAAGGCCTCCTCCAACTGACTCCACTTTTCTCTTTCTCTGGCTAGTGATCTCCTAGTACCGCCCGCCATTGCTTTAATTTCGTTGACCCATCGCCTGAGTGGTTAGGTTAGTTTTATAAATATCCTGAAATATTTACAGTTTTAGAAATATTAAACAGTTGCGAAATGAATCAGGTTGCCAAACGTTAGTTGCGAAACATTAGTGAATCAAAATCAGAGATGTGCGAGAATGTGTTGCGAGGGGGTTAGGTAAATAGAAACGTTTCTACTGATTCATATAAACTAAAGATAAGATAAGATAAGATAAGATAAGATAATTTATTCAATATTCTCAGTACAAAAAGATGAAATATAAATAATAAGTTTTTTACCATCCGGTATCCGGCCGGATAGTACGCAACTATCACGTGTTCGGCCGAATAGTAAAATAGTGGCCGGATAGGCCGGATACCGGATACTGGCCGGATATCCGTTGCATCTCTAATATAAACACATTCCTCGCGAATCTCTGATGGAAATGCAGCCTTATAACGCATATTTTGACATAAATACATGATCGGTTTATATTTAATAACGGCATGACTCCATCTTCACGAGAGCTCGTGTTCGCGGCGGAAGCGACGCGTGCGCTGCTAATTGAATTCATCGGGCAAGTGCCTACTTAACCCGATGTGACGGGTACTAGGGGAGCACAGATTTCTTATCTACCGTGATTTACACCTGCCTACCTGCTTCTTGAAGTTTTTTTCTTACGATAGGGGCAAAAATTTGTTTGTGTGTTTGTTTTTGTTGTCAATAAATGTTGTGAGTTTGTGAAAACAAACAGGCGTGTCACCTGATAGACAACAATTACAGGCCTCCTGTCAGAATGTGAGGGTAAAGGCAGAGTTCCCACGCGGGTCCAGTACGGATAAGGAAATTTACACACACCATTGAAATACGTTGGTTTGTACTATTATACTATTTTTATTATATTATACCATTTTGTCGGCATAGTTTACATATATATCCGTGCAAAATTACAGCTTTCTAGCATTGATAGTCCCTGAGCAAAACCGCGGACGGACAGACAGACAGACAGACTTGGCGAAACTATAAGGGTTCCGTTTTAGCCATTTTGGATACGAAGTCGCGTACAACAGCTAGTCTTTAATAAATCATGTATTTTAACTTTTTTACACTTTTACTTTCACTTCCGCTTTCGCTAAGAACGGTGTTAGAAGTACTCAGTTTATACAAAGCAAGCGCGTAATGTACTTCAAACAACGCATAATTCCCGTGTAATTTCCATAATCCCGAACAGCCGTCTCAAACACCGTTCACTCACAAAACTTCGCGGCTCAAGAAAGAAATTGTCTACAATACCCTTGTAAATAGAATTACAACAGCTGCAGACAAAATTTGTGTATGAAATTACCTTTTATTTTCACTCAAACGTCGACCTAAGCTGATTCTGTTAAGAATGAAATTGGTTTGATACGATTGCTCGATGGCGGCAGTACTTGAGAAGTTAAAGTTTTACGCGCTGTATAAGTATACAGGGGGACGTTTACGATAAAAAGTAATTCATCAGCTAAGTAACTGTGCAAGTAACTTTTACCTCTCTGACTTACAGTTTTATTTTTAGAACTGTCCAGATCGAGAGTTTTTAACTAGTTATTGCACGTAAATGAAACAACAAACTAATATGACGATGTAAAGAAATAAATCATGGGCCCATAACACTAATTGACCTAGTACCGAATTAAACACACAGCTTGTGTAATAGACACTTAGGGGCTGTTTCACCATCCATTGATTAGTGTTAACTGACGGTTAAATGTGATGCCGTCTCCGTCTATTCGAACAAAACAAATAGAGACATTGCAGGTGGTAGGACCTTGTGCAAGGTCCTCCCGGATTGCTACCACCATCTTGCTTGCTAATCCTGCCGTGAAGAAATTACTGGCACTTGAGGTATCCCATCTTAGGCCTCTAGGTTGGCAATGTATCTGCAATACCAGGGGTATTGCAGATGTTTATGGGCGGTGGTGATCTCTTACCATCAGGAGACCCACTTGCTCGTTTGCTAACCATTCGAATAAAAAAAAAGAGACGTCATCACATTTAACCGTCAGTTAACCCTAATCAATGGATGGTGAAACAGCCCCTTAGTCTTGGCGACAAACTCGGAAACAAAAACATTTATACAAATATCTGCAATCTGCCCCGTCCCGAGATCAAACCCGAGAACTCAGGCTTATTTTATTTTACTATTCCCAAATTCAAGCGACTAAAACAAATGATATTCACATTGTATGTACAAGACAGGAGTAACTTACATGTCCGGGACTTAGCCTACTTATTCGCTAAAAATTACCTCGACGTTTCTACCACATTTCAGCGGCCATGTTCAAGAGTAGACTGAAGTGTAGGTTATCACGATCATTTAGCCGCGAGAGTTGAAGAATGATTAAGTCCCGGGACGTATCTGTCAAGTTTTTATTTTTATTTATTCCTCTTAATGGCGGCCATAAGGCTTGGGCCAATGTCAGTTAAATTAAAGATAAATATATTCTTCTTATTCACGTTGTACGGTGATTGTAGTTTTTGCAACTTGAGAGCAAAATTCCAGAAACCACGCGGAGACAACTTGCGCATTAAAAAATATCAGAAATCAGAAACGAGAGCAATATAAAACTTTGTGATCACTGCATGTTCACTGTTAAGGTTAATCGCCGCATAAAACACTATCAAAATTAAACTTCAACTAGCCAAAGAAGCAGAAATACCAAAATTAAATATCATCCACATCCGCCATGTTCGAATGCTATGTTTAAAACATTATAAGGTGGGAGTACTAATGTCAATTTAAAATAATGTCAATTTACGAAAAAAGCATTAAGTACCATTTACACAGAAAGGTCATAATATTTAATACCATTATGAAAACAGCCTACGCAGAAGTTCAACGAAAACACGCTACCTTTATGATACCTACTGGTCTCAAGTCTGCAATATTTTTTGTAATAAAACATTTTTATAAAGCGGGTTTACCTCAATTTATCTGCCATTTTAAAAGTGTATGTTATGCACTATCTTCTTGGAATTGCATAAACTTTTTAAGAACCTACATCTTTTTTTCGTATAAAGGCAGAGTAGCTTAGTGGTGCCATTTTTAAGCGATTTTTTTTATCGAACAGCTGGAAAACGAGCAGGTGGGTCACCTGATGGTAAGTGATCACCGTCGCCCATGGACACCTACAGCATAAATAGATGATCGAGTTGGTGCGGGTGAAAACCACCCTTATACCGAGTGCTGCGGTGATGGAACTTAGAAGCTGGGGTGAGATCGAAGAGTTCGCCGGAAAAGGTTCGCGTTTTTTGTAGATCGTATAAAAAACGCAGAAATCTGGGGAAATTTTGAAAAATCTCTATTAAGCGTATTTCTATATGTGTCAAATAAACACTAGACAAATCATCACAGATAGTCAGTATCGTCAGTGCGTGTTAAGATTATTAATTTTATGAACACCTAGACAGCTCCAATATTTTGTGTTGGCGACTGTACACCAAAGTAACAAATACATGACTTGAAGCAGAAATACGAAACAAGATACAACTCCCGCGGTGAGTTTATGGGTCGTAAAAAGTCCAATACTACTGAAAATATCCACGATCTACACAAAAACAATGTACGTCTTACATTACGGTGTGCCAATGAAGACATCCCCGGGAGCGTCGATGATACGGTACTATGGATAAGCGTGAAGTAATATCGTTTTATTTTTTGCATAGTTTAATACAGTTCTGACTTCTAGCCAATAGCTAACTCGAGTGCTACAAAGAAAAAAGTATCATGTCTGAAATAAATCGAAAGATGAGTATCACGTTTACAAAGTTACTTTTATTTGTTATAATTATATTAAGTACTAAAGTGTTTAAAACAATATGCCTATTGTTTATCTTGAAAAATCTCTATATACCTGTATTTTCTGTACTGCTTACTATGTGTTTATATTCAATAAAGAGTCATAGTATTGTATTGTATGGTATGCATTATCTAATATGTATTTTACGTTTGTAAAATTTAAAGTCAACTTGACCTTTGAAAATGAGTCAATTTCACGCTAAAAAATTTAACGCACACGTACCCACCCACAGGCGGGTTAAAGGAAACTGATGAAAATATTGTGAATTTGTCAAAGAGGGGCACGATATGATTACTAAAATCTGTGGAATAAACCCAATCCAAAATGAAATAGAAGCCGGAAACCTCACAAAGCTGCAAATCAAGCATGATTATTACCTGTTAGCGGTTTCTCCACTAACTGAACTAACCATATTAGTGGAACGAACACAATAAATTACAAAATGGCATTGATTTAGTTGCGGATGGTACTCCTATGTACTGGCTATTCCTTGAAATGAGCTTTGTCTCGATAGATTAACTTTTTCTTGACAGAAACGTTACAGAAGAGAAAAACTTTACTTTTCATTGTAAGGATTAAACTATTTTTATATTATACTTATTATCATTATCTTCTCCGGTCTGTATCTATAAAGGGCTATCCATAAATTATGCCACAACAATTTTGATTATTTTTAGACTCTGGTAAAAATCTCAAATATTTAATACATATTTTACTTATTCATATTTTATTTACAATATCAGCAGCCGCCCCATTGTATTGTTTGACGTACACAGCGCGCGGCGGTTGTGCGGCGTTTATCTGTTTCGAAAAATCTACTTTCAACTTTCTAGATTTGAGCTGGACTTTGATGAGGCAGTTGAGTCAGTCAATTACTCAGAAATAAACATTGTTCTAGTTGACTAATAATTATTTTAAAAAATATTGTTCCTTCTTCCCTTCTTCGTTTTTATTCTCTAAAGGAAAACAATAAGTTTAGAACTAATTGAACTCTTTAATTTGAGTACCTAACTATCATACATAATATATTTGATATTTATTTATCAGATATCAACCGAATCCAGATGTAAATTCAATTCAATATTACCATTATCTTATATAATCGGGGTCACACCAACCTAGCACTTTGTAAGTAAAGAGATCCCAGTTTATTATCAGATGTAGCATGACTGCGCAATTGCTCCACTCCTGTTCGGTTTGTGTGCATCCCAAAATACCCGTGTCCATTTTAATATCGATGTCGATAACAGAATCAATTTGAAAGGCAATTGATACACCTACTCATACATAATGGAATGTATGAAAGACGGTGCAGTCGGATCAGTCCTTTTGTCTGACACGAAAGCTATCAGCTGCAGCAGACTTAACTACACTTGTTGTAGGGATCCGCAGAAGAATAGTTAGGACCGTAGAGCCGTGGTAGCCTAATAGGGATATGAGATTTTTCAAAGTAAGTGTCGTTGAGGTTTGTAATTTAACGATACGATGTAATTTTAAGGACTTCCCATTAGAATTTAATAAAGTCCAGAAATTTCAATTCAATTGCCGGATCCAATGTTAACTTATTACGCTCGGCTGTGCTTTATAAATTAGGTTTTAAATTCGCATTGCAGCTTGAAGAATATGTAAGTTGAAGTGGCAATCACTCGAAGAACAGCAGGGCTACTACGAAACTCGAAATTACTAGTATAAGTGTCAGAGGGACCGCACGACACGAAATTCGAGTTTCGTAGTAGCCCTGCAGATAACTGCGAATCGAAAGAAGCGTTGAGCGTTGTCGACCATTGTGGCGTTAAAGAGACATTGTGGATTTTATTCAACAGTGGATGTCTTCCGGCTGATGATTACCGTGTATTTTATACCGTTAAATTAATTTGACTATCTCACTCAAATATTTTAGAATCATTTAAAATATTTTTCTATTTTTGTTTTATTTAATCGTCTACGGAATCTTTTGAAAACTAGTACAACTCACGCTTAACTTTAAAACAATGTTGTCAAACCTAATTTCAGACTCCACAGTTTTATTACAACAGTAATAAAGTTTAAAACTTAACGGTGCGAAAGCAACACAATGTCGTCACGTATGTCAGGAACAACACTGGTTAGAATATATTGACAAGTTTTCTAATTTCTCCAACAATACCTTCGGATGAAGTTGTAGACATTGTCACATACCTGCAACAAGAAAAACATGGTGAGTGTTTGTGATGACATAAAAAGGGATAAACACGACAACTTCATTGTGATGCGGCGACAAAAAATATGTTGTGGACAAAGATACATTTTAAACATTGACAGTGTCGAAACACTTTCGTCGGCTGAAGAATGTAAGTATTTATAGTAAATTATGTTTCATACTATCACAGCAAAATAGTCTTTAAATACGCTGTGTAATGTGTGTGTGTGAAAATTACACTATTAAATCGATCATTAGAATCATAATAGACATTCAATGAAGTCTTTAAATTTTACTTTTTCCATACAAAAGCCATCCTAAAGCCCAATTAACGTCACCTGTCACGAGCCCGTCACGCTAAAACCTTAACATTTTTGCTCTATGCTTCTTTGAATAAATTTAAAAGCATAATAGAAATAAATAAAAAACTAATTTAATTTTAACAGTTGCTGAACTAATGTCGCTCAGTCGTTTTAAAATGTGAGGTGTTCCAAGAGATCGTACTTTGCTTTAGTTATTTGCTCCTTTTAAGGTCCCACCTGGAACCCAATTACTAGAAACCATTAACTAGAAAAAGTTCCATTATGACACAAAAGTACCCACGGATCTGTCTGCTGCATAATATTTCATAGTAATACAACTTTCTGAACGACACTTGTCTAGGTCTTACGATAGTCATCTTTTTCCTCAACCAAAAACACACCTCCTTAAATCTTTAGAAAACAAACCGTTTCAGCCACTTAGTCCAATAAACACCGGACCGTCAAGTGTCAGACACTCCACATTCGCGGGATTGACACCCGACACTTCGTGAATAATTCACTAGCCAAGGAGCGAAAGCACAGCGAAAGCTTTGGCACGGTAATGACGAATGGTTGTGAACACTATTAATCTGTCCTCTCCCAGAGGCACAAATTTGTGCCCAAATTCCTTTGATCCTGTTATCCTGGGAGATGACAGATTAATAAAGAGTAAAGAGGGAAGTTTGAGGAATTCGTCATTGAAACCTTTATTATTCGATGGACATACAATCAGTTGGAATTCTAAAATAGATAGCTTGAAAGAAAAAAGGCGTAGTAGCCAGGTTGTGGTTTGAACTATATGGTCTCAAACGGTCGTGGGTTCCAAACGAGACCTAACTTGTATTCTGGATTTTTTCGAAATTTATGTGCAACATTACATTTTAAATTTAGCATAAGGTTTTAATGAAGGATTTATCACAAGGAAAGTCGCAAAAATTTGCAAATTTGTTCCATGGTGTGTGCAGTTTGTAATTCGTATTAGGATTGAGTGAGAATAACCGCCCAAACCATCTGAGAGGAGGCTTGTGCCCAACAATAGGACGTACAAAGGTCAAAGATTATGAACTAAAAATAATAAACTGGAAACTCAAAACAGCAAAAATCTCATTTCTCTCTTCCCCTTTTGACACTTAATAATATTAAAAGTATATTGAAAACCAGACTTCACCGTCCAATGGTGAAATGAAATTTCGTTGACCTGAAAGTAAAATGAAATCTTTTAGCGGAGTTAATGAAATCCCTGGTGTCGACGTTGGTGATAAATATATATCCAGATGATCTCGTTGGATTTATGCACATCTACTTTGAAATATATTTCACTCCGGAATAAAAGTGACAGCAAGCGCGCCATACTACGCGAGGAAAGACGTAAGTCGACTGGCTTCTTTTTTCTACGAATAGTGCTACCCTACGGCTTAAAATACGTTTTTGTACGTTGTGATATCATGAATTTGAATTTAAAGGGATTATCTTATGTGGATTTATTTAAAGCAATGGTAATGTTTGACTACAGATACACCAAATTCATGAATATAAAACTGTGACTGAATTTATTGATGTCATCATCATCATCATCCCAGCCTATAACGTCCCACTGCTGGGCACAGGCCTCCTTTTAGAATGAGAGGGCTTGGGCCGTAGTTCCCACGCGGGCCCAGTGTGTATTGGGAACTTCACACACACCATTGAATTGCTTCGCAGGGTTGTGCAGGTTTCCTCGCGATGTTTTCCTTCACCGATTTATTGATTTATTCAAGTTAAATTCATATTTGGACAACAAAACTAATGTAAACAATTAAAATTTGAGTCAATTTATAAAAAAAAAACTTTAAATTGGAATAGTTTGTAGGTAATAACAAACCTTCTAAATAAAACTAAAATTAGAAATAATGTAAATTTTCTAAATTGCGTAATCTGATAATAGTAGTCTAGTGAACTATACTCCTAACTCAAATCCCTTGGATATAAATCTTTGGACATGTCCGCTCCGAGATAACTCTTTTACTTCCAACTCGGATTCAACAAATACCAAAACTTTGGTTAGGTCAGATACCGTCGTCAACGCTAAGTTTGCGTCAACCCCAGAAATTGATATCGAATTGTATTACAGAAATGTTTTGTTTATTCACTCCGAGCCATCACGATAAAAAAGGCAATACGCCAATAGAAACGCAGAGCAAACTAACTAAGAGAAAACAGAAATGATACGCAGCTAAAAATGAGAGGCGTCCGTATGGCTAAAAAGCCAGTCTATTTAACCAGCCTAGGGGCTGTTTCACCAGCCATTGATTAACTTTAACTAACAGATAAATGCGATGCCGTCTCTGTCTATTCGAACAAAACAAACATAGACGGCATCACATTTATCCGTCAAATAAATTTAATCAATGGATAGTGAAACAGCCCCTTAATCTAACACGAACTTACAATCTTAAAACATTGATTCATGTGGGTAGACATTGTGGTCTAAAATGGATTACGTCTAGTAAAATGCAATTTATTTTGGATCGCAATATCTCCATATTGTTTGTGCAAACATATATGTAGGTACTTATTATTAGTAGAAGCGAAAAAACTAATCTATTTTGAAGGACAAAATTCTGTTCCTCTTATAGCTCTATGGGCAGAACATTGCTTTGTAAGATTTCGCCAATCAATTTGGTGGAACTGACAAGGAAGACAATAAAAATCCAACATCCAATCACACTTACAAAAACGATCAACAAGCTGAAAGAATAAAAGGAAAACAACCCGTAACAATCGAACAAATATGTCACAGACCAGCCAATTGCATCACACATAGAATAGAGAACGGTAAACGCGTAACCCGACGGAGGCAATTAACTAATTGTGGCTATTTGTTCTATTGTCAACGTGTTCATGATGAGGGAACAGCGGATGGAGTGGGAGATGGGAAGAGACACGATGTTGATGAATTTATTGGTTGAGCAATTGAGGTGAAAGATAAAGAGGTGCTTAATTGATCAAGTGGCCGCAAAGCGGTCGCTTTTGCGTGACCAGTGCGGATTAGACTGTCAATGTTATCGTGACACTGTTATTGACCATAAATATTGTGGATATCAAAACATCCGGATTCACTTCAAGATCAATAATTATTATAATACTGTGATATGGATCATGATGAGCATTCATCACATGATGATATTGATGAATGAATAACGATTAGCTAAGTTGTGTACCGACAATAACAGACAAGGTTTTGGTTTTGTTAATTTTAGAATCCACGAAGTGGCGCTGTTGTACGATAAACTGCTGAATGCTGACGAGATTTTTCTGGGAAGATACTGTTTTAAAAAATTGAGCGTAAATTTAATTATAGATTTCGTTTTCGTAGTGAATTACTATGAACTGTAATGCCACGTAAACATAATTTTCACCAATAAATAAACAAATAAATATGCTAACAAGAATAGTAAAGTTTTAACCAAGAAAACCTTTCACAAAATACATACACAAAATATTGTTGACAGAAGAAAAAAAACTTAAACATGAATATTTAAATTAATAAGATAATAAGATAAATATTACAGACGGAAATAATAAAAACGTGAAGAAAAGGAATTCGGTGCTCGATCCGACCAAAATAAAACAAACTTGAAAATAAACTTAACTTGATCCTTTTAAAAATAGACTAATCGGCTTATGTCCTGAGCTGCTTACTGTATTGATTTTTTGTTCAACTTGTACTTAAAATACTAATTGAAGGCGACCTTTAAAATTATAAATATAACTAGCGTGGTACACACAGACCTAATGAATTAAAGATCACTCTAATTGCACTTGGCACTTCCTGAACTATGACTCGAAAACTATGTCACTGATGAACTGGACGAACTATTAATTCCAACTTTATACGATTCATACTAAACTGTAATAGTTCACCAACAGAGAACAGATTCCAATGAGCCGGACTTAATTAATGAAGTTGTAACTGCATCTAAAGATTGGAATGCCGATGACGTCACAGTTCTTAATAGAGACACTGTAATGAACTATTTTATGACTGAATGCTATTCACGGTGTTTTACATAACGATCAATACACAGTATCGGTTGTTATTTCTCGCCTAGAGAAACATTATGTGCCCTGTATTGCCAAAGTTTTCGGGTCATCTTTGTAAAGGGCGCTGCAATGTTTGTGAGGGGTGGAACTTGAGATAAACTAAAGAAAGGGATTATATTGATCCCAAGGGGGAAATAGTTATTTTAGAGGCTGCAGATAACGGAAGGATATACTGCAATCTTATGTTTGATTTTAATAAAAGGTGTTGTGAAAATAATCTGGAATATTATCAGACAGCTGTAGCAGTTTGACTCAACAGCCCTGTAAACGTTTAGGTGCAATATTTATTGTGATTTGGCCTTTCTTTGAAATAAAATATTTCTAATGGAATTGCATAAAATTGTGTTTTGACAATACGATGGAATATTTAAACATGATTAATAATATAATCGTGTAAATTTTCACATGACATAAAACTGAATGAACGAGTAATAATAACGTGTTTTTTTTTTAATATGTCAATAACAATAACCAATAACGATCATCATTCAATAACCTTCAATAACCATCAATTAAATGTTTTTTTACAGAAGGTTATTGACAAAATTCATTCGTAAATTTGGATAGCACCTAAAAATAAACTTGTGTGGATAAGTTTGTGACGCAAATTCTATTTATTCTCTAATAAATAGTAAAGAAAAAGAAACAGCTAAGTTTTCGGACACCCCCCGCGGCCAGACCACCTGCGTGGACCGCTCGCAGCGACCTCAGAATCTATTATACCCCCAAAACAAATAAATATAAGGAACCAACAGCTTATTCAGAAAAATGATCATTTTGTTAAAGACAAAGTGAGTTGTTTGGGGACGATTCCTTAAACGCTTTTTTGGGGTCGACTGATGGTTGGAATTTATGGTGTTAAAAAAAAATGTTGTTTTAGTACCATTTGTTAGCATGTGTATCATTTGATGGCAAGTTATCTGTGCGCCCATTGACACTCGCTATTCCTTGAGAGTAATTAAATATTGCATTGCGGATTTTTTAGAATCGTATACCTAGACTCCTTTCTACTACTTTTCCTTTTCTGATTAAGGGAAAGACTTCTGTTAAGTGCTTTCTGGCTCTATTACAGATATTAGAGTATCGTTAGTTTTAGTTGGTGTCATCATAATTATAATATTTATCTCTGCTGCGAAAAGGCCTCATTTCTTGGTTATTACATCTCTAACAATTATTAACCACCAATAATTATTAGCAACCTGTCACTATTGTACCGTTTTCGTCAAACTAAAAACTTAAAATTGCTAAAAGTGGCTCCGAAGCGGGAACGTTTCGTGTGCTCTGCCTACTTCATTCGGGAATATAGGCGCGATGTTTGTGTGTGTGTGTGTGTGTGTAACAATTATAAACACTTTTTATTTATTACATTTTTGGTATCGTGGTTAAATATTTTCTTTTTCTTTGCGTTCAACGTATTATTCGTGTGTTACTTATAAAGAAGCACTACTGCCCTTGTTTTGGTTTCATGTTACACGACTCTAATCTAGGCCAGTCCAATGAGTATAAGAATCAATCTCTCTCGTAACATACGATCTACATTGATGCAACCTTGATTGATTTAGACTTTGCTTTGCAAAAGTTTAACTGTACCGATCAATGAATTTATAGACAATATTTCTACTTTGCTTCTCCGCTGTTAAAGCATCAGTAGTGGTAAAAATATTGCTTTTTGACGTCATTTATAACGAAATTAGATCCGTAAGAACAAGTTCTATTACAAGAATACTTTTTTATGAAATAAGTTAGCAAATGAGTACATGACATGACATATAAGCCGTAGTGGCCTAGTGGTTTGACCTATCGCCTCTCAAGCAGAGGGTCGCGGGTTCAAACCCCGGCTCGCACCTCTGAGTTTTTCGGAATTACATTTGAAAGTTACATCGTGAGGAAACCTGCACAAACCTGCGAAGCAATTCAATGGTGCGTGTGAAGTTCCCAATCCGCACTGAACTATGGCCCACGCCCTCTTGTTCTGAGAGGAGGCCTGTGCCCAGCAGTGGGACGTTAATAGGCTGGGATGGATGGACATGACATGACATGACAATTAATTTTAAGAAGATGTTTTGAAAAAGAAACAAGTAACTAAAAAAGTACCATAAATGCGTACACCACAAATTACGTCAAAATGTAATGACGTGTTTCTTTAAAACAAGCGTTCGATTAAGCCGAAGCTCAAGTTAAAATTAAGTACAGAAAATTGCCACACTTACGAACCATGTGCGTATTATCGACCCTTATATCCCCCCATGCGATACAGGGTGCTGTCAAACTGGGAAGCCCGCGGGGTACCAAGTTGGTACAGAAAAAGTTACCCAAGGGTGACAATGTTGCTGCAATCTTTTTTTCTATTAACACATTTTGCTTCTTAGACCTTCTGGAAAGAGGTTTTGTCATGCGGTATTTGTATTTTTATTGCGGTTTAAATGCGATGCACTAATGTAAATGTATTGACACGTTTAATTCTTTGGACCTGCGTTTTGTATATTTATTGAATTATGTTTGTATTGTACTTGAGAAGGCTTAACTAAATTATATATAAGTTTAGTCTACGGTAGTCATTTTGTCTATCCTTATAGTCTGATAAAATGTAGGTATATTCAGTATTTACACTTAATTATTAGGTGTGATAGATACTAATATACTTTGGTGAAATTTGAAGTAAAAATGTGTTTTTTTTCTACAAATGAACAGTGAATAAAGTAAATCTATACTTTAAAAAACATGTACTAATTTTAATATGTATGCATCATTATCATCGCAGCCTATGTATGTAAGTACGTTTCACTGCGGGGCACAATCCTTCTCTCAGAATACTGTAGTTCCCACGCGGGCCTAATGCGAAATGGAAGCTTCACTCACGTTTTCCTTCGCTTTAAGGGTCATGGTAGGTAAAGTTTGAATTAATATCTCATATAAATTTCAAAAAATTCGGAGATGCGAGCCCTCTGCTTGATAGGACATAGGTGAAACCAAACCGCCACCACGGTTTTTTACGTTATAAATTTTTAAGAAATAAAACTTTTCATCCATTTATATCGCTTTAAAACATTTTTGAAATGCCATCCATTCTTAAAATAAACTAAATCCCACACGCTTCCGAGAACAAAAAGCTTTCTAGACATCATTTGTCTGCTTTTTTTGTCTCACCCAAGTCTGCGAGCCGGTGGCGTTTTTACTGGCCACGCCAGTGTGGGAGGGGGACAAAAACTGTTGAGTAAACAATATGACGAAGGGCGAAATCCGATCTTTGTTTACTTTGCGCGCGTGTCTTTCATTCCGCCTTTATTAAGCTATTAGTTTCGTTTTTAATCGACATTGTAAACTTTTTTGCACGTCCTGTAGATGGTAAGGGAAAAATAGATTTTAGAAATAAATTTTTAACTATAAAAACACACACATGATTTGTAAGTTTTGTCTTAATTAAAAAAAAGAAATTATTTATCGTGCAAATTAACTCCGAACATAATCCCATCCATATCTTATTGTATGTTGTAAACTTCTCCGAGAGCCAAACAATTGTTACCAGTCCCAGTTATACCTTACCCTAAGTTGAAATTTAAAGCTAAATCGTCTAAAATTTGAAGCATTTCATTTAAATTATTTTCGTTTTAGCTAACTGACTGTGATAAGAATTAAAGGAGATTTCAGTCGCGAAGATGTCAAAGCAAATAAAGCTGAAAGGGTTATAAACGAATTTTATAAACCTCTTTACTTAAAGGGCTTTACTTATGTCAAATTTCATTACGGGACTGTGATATTTAATGAAATTTAACGCGATTTTGGGCAAGAATTAACTTTTTAAAGGTAAAAAAGTCCATTTTCACATTTGAGCTTTATAAAGATGATGCAAGAAATATAGAGTAGTTTCTTTACATTGCGGGACAGTACGGCAATGGATTTACAATCGAAAATACAAACTGAGACATGGATGCACAGAAAAACCAGAAAAAGAGAAAATTTACAAAGTCATCGACAGCAGTGTACACCTCGCATGATGTTCCTCGCTTTGACTAATTGGTCTTGTCTGTCGCTACACTCTTGACAGAGTCATCGTGATCGTTGGTTAAAGAACCTTGAGGACAACTGTCTAAGAAATGGTGATTTCCTTTTGCCTTCCAAACCGTGGAGCTAGACTCCGGAGTTCAAAGTTGGCAATAGAGAATTAACGTAATTGGTTTTAGTTCTTTTTACGTTTTTATAGCCGTGTTTGTGGTCGTTAGAATAGCTTTGGTTTTACTTGTTTAGAAACAAGGATATTGTAGCTTTTGAATGCCATTAGTAGTTTCAGAATGAATATTCTTAATTTTACCTGTATGCAAATATATAAAGTTTTCTTCTTATAAAACCTTTTTGATAAAACAATTCTTTTAAATTATGCAGATATTTTCAAATATTTTATCCGAAAAACATTTCTGAAGCGGCTTTTACCCATTCCGTATCGTACCATTTGCTCAAACCGAAGACGTCGTCCGAAACGGCCCGCTCCGATCCATATCGCTACGCTGCCCCAAAGAGCTCGGTAACATGCTAGTCCAACCCAATATGGAAAAAAGGTCCATATCGTGATGGACAGTTAAGATAAAATGCATCATGTCACTGACCTGGCAGACGGCTACAGCTGGCTACAGGGACTATACTTCCACCGACCTTCCAGAAGGAGGGTTAAGTTTTTCGAGCTTATGTATGTCTAATACTTTGGTCCTCTCTATAGGGTAACAACTGGACGGTTTTCAACATATGAGATATCATTAAATGCGTCAGAACTGTCTGAATTACAAAAGGTATACAGATTGGAAAACGTTGATGCGCCCTGGAGAAACTGCCTTAAATCCTTTAATACGGTATATGACTATTTTGTATATGTATTATAAATTAAAACTACACAATGCCTGTTATCGAATAGAAAAACAATTTTTAAGCTATCTTTATAAATAACAAAGTTATAAAGGTTTGAAATTCAAGATTAGACAGAGAAAAACATACTGGCATGTGACGTCACACGCCAGTAGCCATACTTGCTGCATAGAGAAAAGCGTTTGAGAAAGAGACAGGTATATAGACTTTTCAAAAGATCACTATAAATCCAATTTTCAACCGATCTAAAACTTTCTCTTCGCTAAACACTATCTGTATACTATATTAAGATATCAAAATCAGGAGTTGTCAAATACTGTATTAGCTCATTTTAATTAAAGGAAACATTATTTTATTTTTTAAAAGGAATAAAACTGCATTCAAAGATTATCTAAAATTTCCTTGTCTGATCCGAGAATTGAACCAGAAAAAAATGCATGTACCCATCTATATAGACGACATTACAAGATGCCGATTATTTTTTATTGTATGTCGTTTCCGAAGTAAGTTTCATTTTTCTTGGCAATGATAATATTTTCTAAAGCCCTGTCAGACACAAAAAAAAGGCTTTTAACCAATTTATGATATGTCTTGATTTTATATTTTGAAATAGATATAGAAATAGCATCAGTAGTCAAAATAAGATAACTCGACTTACAACAGCACAAGTCCATTTCTTAGGCCCGGCTGAATTTATGTGTTGTCCATCGACAAATAACACGAGAATATTCTTAATATTATCAAGCAAAGAGCTGTGATAACGCCACCGACAACCCTTCGCATTGTTTATATACATCCGACCCTTGTTTTATTTTGTTTAACTTTGTTGTCTGCGTGTTTGGGTATTCCAATTGTACGGTTCTATATCAATGTTTATATCGAAATGTTTTATTGTAATGTTGGTGATTTTAATCAGTATTGTTTTGTTTAAGTTCTCAGAAAACGAGGTTTTTATGATGAAGTAGGTAAACTCACGATTTTCGTGAAATTATCGTTTATTCGCATTTCGCAAATTTTAAGTACACAAAATACAAGTATAAAGTAAAGTAAGTATGAGTAAGTAGTAAGTATGAGGTTTAATTACTGTGGTACCTTCTCAGAAGAAAACTTCTGCGAAATTTCATGTTTCTAGGCTCAGTGGTAGCCATTTCAATATTTTTTGTGTGCCTCGATGTTAGCTACTCTTTGACAAGTTATTAAAGCAGGTGTCACAGGGGACTGAAGAAGAGCTGGCAGCTTCCTTGGTCAAAAATTAGCCTAGCTATTCGGAGGGAACGCTGCCAGTCTCTTTGGAATCTTGTCTAAAGGGACTCCTTTATATATTTGTTTAAGTTTTAATTTCGTCGCAAATTGACAATTCTTATATTAACATCTGGAGTAGGTTTCCTATATCTTTATATTGAACTAAAGATAAACCCTTTTTTGAATTTGAAAGGTAACTAATAGCTGCAAAGTTACAAAGCCTTTTAATCCATGAATCGCTCAAATGTACTCCGAGTAATTATCATATTTGAGCCCCGTAATTCCATTTATCATAGTTAATTACTGTTTTCTCCACTTAGCTATGTATAACCCGAATTAGTTGCTAGTTCTAATTGATTATAACATATTACGTATTCCGAAAGCGTAAGTCGAGTTAATTCGTTTGGTATACGACGGTGATGCGATACGTGTAATGTTTTCATCGATTAATCTTAATTCTGCGTTCGCGATTAAATTAGTAAATTGGATTAATATTTCAACGTAGAGGCATTGGGGTATCCAGCAATTTCTGAAGAGCGTAGTTAACGGTATCGGCAATTTTATAGAAAATATGTTAGTTTTTCTTTTACAAATATACAATTTTACTCGCAAATGTGATGAAAAACATTGTATGCCGCGCGGTACTAGAATTACAAACATCGACTCATTAAAGCCCACAGTCTTCGACTTCGGGCTTCCAATAGACTCTCGTTCGTAATTCCTTGTTTACCGCCCTTAAGACACAATGTACTATTTCGAACAATCGACAAGCGTCGAACCACTTGAAAAAGCTACAGCTCTTTAATAGTATGTCGCAATTCTCGGAAATGTCCAGTGCGGTACAAAATAGAAGGTATTGCGGTCGTCTGTGTGTGGTCTCGTAGGTGGGGAGTTCTACAAACTGCACATTGTCTGGTATTAGAACAATGTACTCTTATTTGAAGTAGATTTGTTTGTAACTGCAGTAGATGAGTACTTTAAAGTATGAGGATCATGTCTTTGAAAACCTTTTTTTTTATTAAACCGTTGATCAACGAGGCACCGCAGCCGTGGCTTATAGGATTCTTTTTTTAACCCCCGACGCAAAAAGAGGGATGTTATAAGTTTGACCGCTATGTGTGTCTGCCTGTCTGTGGCACCGTAGCTCTGAAACGGGTGGACCGATTTGAACGCGGTTTTTTTATTGAAACCAGGTTCTCTAGCGATGGTTCTTAGACATGTTTTATTAAAATCGGTCCAGCCGTTTTTGAGATATTGGTATCGTAATCGGATTCAGATTGATATATCGGAACGGTGGAAAGTTGTCTCGGCTGTGACAACTTAATAGCGATACAGAGCTACGATTAAGTGGTATTATTTCATTAAATGGATAGCAGTTTATTAAGGGAAAAGTTAAGGACAAGACAGCTTTACAAAGTTCCATTCTATTTTTTAGTTTTATTCTGTTATTGTACTGTATTATTTCACTAGCTGTGTTGTAATTTTTCTAAATTTTCTCCCATAAAAACCTTTTGCTGACAATAACGAACGGAACAAAAAAAGAATTAGCGGAACCGGTCTAGCCGTTCCCGAGCAAAACATTTTGCGATTTATTTTTATTTAGATAGATATATAATAAATAAGATAGATAGATTGACTATTAATTTTTTTTATTTTTCTCGTTTAGGTTTTTTTTTATATTTTGTGTTTTTTTTTTTGTATTACTTATTCATAATCATCATCGCAGCCTATATGCGTCCCACTGCTGGGCACAGGCCTCCTCTCAGAACAAGAGGGCTTGGGCCATAGTTCCCACGCGGGCCCAGTGCGGATTGGGAACTTCACACACACCATTGAATTGCTTCGCAGATTTGTGCAGGTTTCCTCACGATGTTTTCCTTTACCGCAAAGCTCGTGGTAAATTTCAAATGAAATTCCGCACATGAATTTCGAAAAACTCAGAGGTGCGAGCCGGGGAATGAACCCACGACCCTCTGCTTGATAGGCCACCACGGCTTTTTATTAGGCCATTACGGCTTTTAATTTTGTATTACTTATTATTATTTATTTTTTGTCACGAATAAATGATTTCTTTTACATACTTACATATTAAACATTCAAGACCCGAGAACAAAAATTATATATTTTAAATATGTGTGGGATTATTTTATTGTAGTTAACAAATGTGTCCATAGATTGATCGATGTTCAAAATACATCGCATCAAAATCTTAAAATTTATTCTTCATCACTATCCCGTTAGAATATCGAAATAAAAAGTAGCTTTTGTGTGTGTGGTTACACTTACAACAATTATGATTGAGTAACAGGCATTCAAACAATTGAAGCACTTGATAACTCATACATTATGGATAATGAAATTATTGCAAAGTTATGAAAATGAAATACCCTTAATTTTTTATGATCATGATACGTTAGGAGCCATGTGAGCAAGTAAGATTAGTGGGTAATATTGGCAAAGAAAAAAGAAAAAGTTATTATTACACGTTGTTCATGCTAACCACAGACTTAACGGAGGCATCAAAAGGCACAGAAAATAATATTCAACTTTCCTTGGCGACAAAAAGACGTGAATACATAAATAACGCAAGAAATAAAATAACGACGGTTAAATATTCTCATAAATATCCAGTTACACGGCATTTTATAGCTGGTTTGTGGAAAATAAAAGTGTTTCGCCCAGTAGCTTATTACCACAATAATTATATGCTGCTGGCGTATCACAGATGTACGCGATTCAATTACAAGCGTTTACTGCCACTATCTCTTTGACTATAATTAAGGCAGTGGCTATCAAAGAAAATTGAATCAGGCGGTCGTGTTAAAATAATCTTAAAAGTTTAATGGAACACAAACTTTATCGATTTTAGAAAGAAATGATATGCTTCTATTCTGTTTATTTTGGAAGCTAATGTCATCAAAGATTAGAGACAAAATGAATGTCCTTAAGTCTTCAATGTACATATTTTTTTTATGGTATAGGGGGAAAACGAGCAGGCGGATCGCCTGGTGGTAAGCGATTACCGTCGCCCATCGACACCTGCAACACCAGAAGAGTCACAAGTGCGTTGCCGGCCTTACATAATCTTTGTTTATAAAAGTATGTAGGTATGTAAAAACTTTATATGACAAACGTTGATACTCGTATACAAGTACGAAGGCGAATTTATCCCTTTAAGGGACCTCTACTAACCAACCTTTGAGTAGATGAGAGGAGCATATAGTTGAGTGACTGACTTGAAAACTTATTCTTTGTCGGTCACAAAGAGTAAGTTTAAAAGACAGAAATAAGCAAAGTAAGTGTATTAAAACCAATCTTTATTAATTGCACACAATACAAGCTTTTTGGGGCTAATGTTATGTAACTACTACAATGATTTATATAAAGAATGTTTGAGCCAAAAGTACAGCAAAATAAATAAATGGATAAGGAAAATCAAATGATAAAAAAGATTTTGCCCATCCGGAATCAACAGAGAAACAGATAAACAGCTAAATGAAAATTTGATCCCAATAATCCCACTTAATATTATAAATGCGAAAGTTTGTAATCTGTTTGTTTGTTTGTTGTTTTGTTTGTTTGTTACTTCATCACCGCTAAACCACTGAACCGATTTAGATGAAATTCGGTATTCAGATAGTTCAAATCTCGGAGAAGGACATTGGGAACTTTTTATCCCGGAAAATTGCATAGTTCCCGCCCGATATCGATAAACGAACTTTGCGCGGACAGAGTCGCTGGTAACTGCTAGTATTAGCTCACAGTGTCTATTCATCTGGAGCACCAATGCCTTAACACTCAATATTCATGAGGGCGGAGGCAGAAACGGCATCAGAAACTATTAACATTTTAATTACTGCTATTGGGGTGACTGCGGTAAGCGATAGACATTTTAATCTGCCAAGATTCATAAATGAAAGTTTCACTAGAATTATACCAGGTTGATGGAGTTTTTAATTGTTTGTGGCGATATTTTATGTGGTAGAAGAAACACAAGTCAAAGGAAAAGACTATAGGAAAGAAAAAAAAGAAAGAAAAAAGACATTTATTCGCATTTGCAGACACAGATATAGAACAAAATGAAAAATAATCAATTAAACAAATCACTCAAATAAAAATCAAATAAATAATGCTATACAAAATTACTACAACGATTCCGTTTTATTATTTTGACGTAAGGAACCCTAAATATTGCAAAAGTTTAACACAATAAATTATTGAGTTGTCTGAAAAAATACTGCTGCATAAATGTTGAGCCTGGGCTAGGATCTTTAGGATATAATAACAAAGAACTGATTTGGAAAATTACTTTTTCGTTTGGAAGAGTATACTTACCGTTATGTCATATTCAAATTTGAAGCAAAAATCAATAAAGACACAAACAAAATTTGTTATTATATAATATCTAACATTATTGTTAAGTAAATATGTAAGCAATCAATTCTTCTTATTCATAATAAGCAAACAACGTTATTACATAGCTCGGCTCAATATTATCATAAAAGCTTCATAAATTCAATATTAAAGCAATATACCCTGTCCTAACAGAACCAGTAAATACGATAAAGATTTTGGTTTCAACAGTGAGAATCTTAATATAAATTCAGAGAGAAATTTCAGATTCCTCAAGTATTATTCTAAAATAATATTAGCGCTGATGACGGACTTATTTGCCTGTCTAATTTTTAATGGTTTTTGTAATAAATTAATGCTGTATGACATTTTTAAACTTTTTTAAGATTTTTCTCCTAATGAATCGAAATCTTGCTTAATGCCTAGTAGACTTGTAACCTTGTTATAGTACGCAATATTTCAAATGAAATCGACATCTTATCTATCATTATCTCTTTTATGTGTTCAAAATATTATTTTGAATTTTATTTATTTTCAAGAAAACAAACAAACAATACTAGTCTAATACAAGCCTTAATAAAAAGTTAGACACTTAAAATATATTATGTTATAACAAAAATATGGTAAGTACTTATTACTTACTTACAAATTAAATTTTATCTACTTCTAGAGATTAATTAAATTTAATTAGCAATGTTTTTAAAATTAAGAGTATTAAGATGACACTAAACTTAACAATGGCAACGGCGAGCGACATCGTTCGGAGAACAGATAACCTTTGGGGGAGAAAAGTCCTCGAATGGCAACCACGAACCGGTAGTTGAAGCGTTGGCAGACGTCTTAGTGAAAGTTTTACCTATAACATTTAAATTTTAACCCACTATAGTGAACTGACGACATCGCGGTAGTTAAGTGTAACTGGTGGTTGCAAGTGGCCAGTTGTTGTTCTTTGTGGTTTTTAGGGGGGAGGACTGTTCAACAGTGGACTTCTTCTAGCCGATGATGAAATAAATACATTAGAGACTCGAGAACAAACAGTGACTACATCAGTCTACGAAATAAACAGATCAGCATACTAAAATATATTTTAGAAAAAATTGTAACAATTGACGTCTTCCGGATGATAATGCTGAATTTAGTATTTATAATACCAAAAACAAAACACTTCTAAAACAAAACACATGAAAGCTGAACACATTCAAAGAACATTAATTCAGCTGCGAAACCCATTAAGATGTGCGCGTCAACGTTTAAAACCAACGTCAACTCATTTAGCAGCGTATTCTGTTTGAGATTTCATCTCGTATCGTCCCTTATTATCAAGGCACAATTTACTGCGCAGACGACACGTCACGATTTATGTTAACTGAATTGAATCTACACGTCTCCTGGTGACACTTTACATTTAAAGTTAACTCCACAAGCACACAATTAATCAATTTCAATCACATATTTTTGTTTTCAGTCTGTGAAATTTAATCTTTTTTGCACCAAGAACTGGAAGGCGTGGCTTTAGCAGGCCTCTTTCAAAGTCAAAGTCAAAATATCTTTATTCAATTTAAGCACTTAGAATGTCAAAAAAAAAATCTACCACCGGTTCGGAAAAACCTCTGTTGAGAAGAATCCGGCAAGAAACTCAACAAGGTATATATATTTTTTAAACAGATTTACAATATTATTAAATGATATGTATACATCACAAGTATTTAACACAACTTTATTTTTAGCACAGTAGGTTCGCTATTTGAAGGGATCGCTATTGCGGATCGGAATTATTTCCAAATATCCCTGTCCATGATATAATCATTAACTTTATAATACGCCTTTGATATTAATGTCTTCTTGACAATAGATCTGAATTTGATATCCGTTTCATTTATAATATTTTTTGGAATTTCATTATAAAAACGTATGCAATTTCCCAGAAAAGACTTTTTGGTTTTAGTCAGTCTGTAAGATGGAACTTTAAGCTTCCCTGTGTTTCTAGTAGTAGCCTTTGGCTTATCGACGTTAGTGGGAAAATCACATATGTTCTTCCTAACTTACATTATTATTTCAGAAACATAGTCAACTTTCTAGATAGACTGGCGATGTTGCTAGAGCCACGAGCAACTAGTGGCCAGTTACTGTTGTCATTCATTGTGGCGTTCTAATGGGGAGCCCTGTACAATAGTGGACGACATCAAGTCGTTGTTGATATTGATGAATGTTCTTCGTTCCAATAACTAGCAAAAAGACATATTTTATTCATCATCATGATCATCATCATTAATCAGCATAGAACGCCACAATTAACGAAAATTCACCACTTGCATCTACCGGTCACAACATAAAAACACATAGCGGTAAATATAAGAAATTCACAGAAGTATCATCAAACGCTAAGTGAAGTGAAAATACAAAACATGCCGTAAGGCGTAACAACCTTCTTCAATGCCTTTTCCCACCTTATTAAGGGTAAAGAGGCTTGTAACATAGCTCGCCACTCTCGAGTAGTCTAGACGTCCTAACTCCAGCCTGAGCTCAACACCTTTGAGCGATAATACGTTTGCGCCACAGTAACATCAAGGGTTAAGATTTATAAGCACACAGTGCGGAAAGTTCTAAGCTTTTCAGGGTCTGATATTTGATTTAGAGGAACTGGTTCGGAGCTTTCAGATTCTGACGACCTGTTATTCAGGATATCTTGTTTTGTAATAGCGTTGTTACTTTTTGAGGTTCCGACTCTCAAAAGAAAAAAAGGAACCTTTGAAGGATCACTCGCGTGTCTGACAACTAATTTGCTCCGAAACTACAGACTATTTGTCATATGTTTTATAAATTAAAACTTCACAATGCTTTTATCGAATAGAGAAACAATTTAAAGCTTTCTAACAAATAACAAAGTATAATGGTTTGAAATTCAAGATTAGACAGACAAAGATATTCACACGCAAGTAGCGCCATACTTGCTGCATAGAGAAAAGCGTTTAAGAAAGACAGATATAGATTTTTCAAAATTACTATTTTTTTATTTGTGTAGATAGTGTATAAAAATATATAAATAATATGTTTTTTTAATTACATGTTTTATGTTTAAATTAAATAATAATTAATATAATAAGATAAGACAAAGAAAATTACCTAAGAAACCTTAACTAAAATTCTAGATGTTTTCAAAATTCATTAATATAATATCCAATTTTCAACACGATTTAGTTTACTCTTCGCTAAACACTGTATATATGTTAATAAATATATAAGACATGGAAAATTCAGGAGTTTAAAAAATGCCGTAAACAAGAACACAGAAAATTGATATCAACAAACAATTTAATTAATCAAAAATAATAATTATTCCAAAAAAAAATCATTTTTTTCAGTGAAAATCTTGTAAAAATCTTCTAATTTAAGTTATTTTTTTTCTCGTATCCCAACAATTCAGACCACCAGTGGCCTCTTTCTAGTGTCTCTCTCAGACAAAGTCCTGAGTCGCTCGCTCCTTGGTAAAATTAATTTTAGCGTACTTTTGCATTTTTAGTTTAGCGACTCGAGTTTCTAGGAATTGGCAACACTGACCCTCACATCAATTATCGTAAGTAGTCATCTTTACCAAAACCCATGAGAAGAGTTTCCATCTTATTTACTAAAACAAAATTGGCACATGCAGCAAGATTCATCTATAAAGCCTATCTCGACATTTCACAGCTACAGCATTACAAATATGTATCTATATATCATCCCCCTTGACTCCAATTCACCCTTGTGTCATAATGGGTAGTAATATAGTGATAGCCCAGTATTTCCTGCGGATATGAAGCTAACGACATCGCCGCCGATACCGGTTGGCGGCGGGCCAAGCTATGCGCTATGCTATGCGGGCATCCCGTGTGCTATAGTAAGTATATTACGGCAATGTTGTTTCTACAAGTATCGCAGAATCGTTCTGATATCATCATCATCCCAGCCTATATACGTCCCACTGCTGGGCACAAGCCTCCACTCAGAACAAGAGGGCTCGCGGGCCATAGTTCCCACGCGGGCCCAGTGCGGGTTGGGAACTTCGCACGCGCCATTGAATCGCTTCGCAGGTTTGTGCAGGTTTCCTCACGAAGTTTCCCTTCACCGCAAAGCTCGTGGTAAATTTCAAATGTAATTCCGCACATGAATTTCGAAAGCTCAGAGGTGCGAGCCGGGGTTCGAACCCGCGACCCTCTGCTTGAGAGGCGATAGGTCAAACCACTAGGCCACCACGGCTTTCAATCGATCTGATATATTCCATTATAATTTTTAATAGGCTTGATTTGTTCTCAAGCAGAGGATCGTGGGTTCAAACCCCGGCTCGCAACTCTGAGTTTTTCAAAATTCATGTGCGGAATTTCATTGGAAATTTAGACTGCACAAACCTGCGAAGCAATTCAATGGTGTGTGTGAAGTTCCCAATCCGCACTGGGTCCGCGCGGGAACTACGGCCTAAGCCCTCTCGTTCTGAGAGGAGGCCTGTGCCCAGCAGTGGGACGTATATCGGCTGGGATGGATTTGTAAATAAATATATTTTTTGTTCAAAATTTCATTTTTAAAAAGAGTTTTGTTTTGTTGACGGTATTTCTTGTTGACTGTACTTGCAGTGTCATCAAACCTACATTGTCTATACTAAAACCTAAGTCAACCCGATCACTGGAAGTGGATCAAAATGAACATGCAAGATTTGACCCAACAATAACAAATAAAGCTAATTAAATAAAAGCAGAGTTTAGACTTGCAAGAAAATCTTGCAAGTTGCATTACATTGCGGCGCTCGATTGACCACTAACTCGTTGGCTTTACGGCCCCGCAATGTAAGGCAACTTGCACGATTTTTCTTGCAAGTCTAAACTCGGCTTAAAGCTTGTGAAAAAACTGGCTAAGTACGGTACAAATTTATAAGTATCGTGCTGTTACTTGTAATATTACTTATTCTGTGGTGCCGTGCATCCTAAGCAAAACGTACACAGTGTAGGGTAGACGGTTATTGACGTAGAAAGAGTTTTACGTTAAAGAACTATCTCTTTAATTAAATTTCAAGTTTTTAAGACAAATGGAAGTAAACTCTTTGATTGCATTGACTTGAAGTTTGTTTTTTCAGCTGTTTCATGAGGGTTTAATTTAATGAAGTTTTAAGTTTTCTGTTAAAATATTTTTAGGGCCTTCCTACGAGTCCTCGTAAGTCTTTAATGTTCAATAATAAGACATATTCTATTTTACAAGCTTATACTTAGTTTCACCTGTCCCGTTGTCTGCCTGTCTGTAATCAAATCTTGCAAGTTAAATTTGACCAACTTCCAGTAGTCAGATTGACTTGAAATTTGGAATACTTATGTAAATCGCGTGACAATACAATAATCTAGTAGTGACATCCTGGTCGTCCAGCCAGGATCATCTCCGCAGGACGTAAATCTTCAACGGTTAATAGCATTGACTTGAAATTTGGTATACAAATGTAGTTTGGGTGTCATTGCAAGTACAGTCAACAAAAAGTACAGTCAGCAAAAAAGCATGTAATTAAAAATGAAATTTTTATGGTTAGGTTATTTAATAAGATAATCTTAATACTGAATACCAGATACTACTACAGTCTCCTTTCCAATTTAATCATAGCAAAACACCAGTTCCTTACATCAACCAAAAACGTATCCCCCCAGGTTGACAGCATTATTATTTCCGTCGCGAGTCATATTTTTATTGCGGGATGAGCCGAAGGGATAAATGACCCGGAAACGAAACGCGCATAAATACTAGCTGAATACAAAAATACTGTGAATACTGTCATATTACGGCGGCGGGATTTACGGCGGCGTGGAAAGAAGTGGTTCCGGGGTTATGTCTTCATGCAGTGCGAGGTGACGTCCTGGTTTTAAGTATGTTACTCTTTGGTGATTTTAGCCGAAGTTTTTTGAACTTAACGCTGACACTGCCTGTAAAAGTACTTAAGATATACATATACAAGATTATAACACTTTGTATGAGTGTATAACAGAAAAAAATCCCATCAAAAATTTTTTTTTAATACACAATAAGTACTGACTTTGCCATCGCACACAAAGCTTTATTCATAGTCATAAATATTATGTATTGCTCAAAACTACATGGCATTAGGGCTAGGGTTATGTTCCATTAGGGTTCTTTTAAATGGCCATAATGTAGCCACGCATTTTATTAAACCCAGCCAAGAGCGTGTCGGACATTACGCAAGGGTTCCGTAGCCGTTACGCAAAATTAAGTAATATTTTTCTAAGGATTTCGTATTTTATACGGAATATTCCAAGTTTAGGTATATAATATACCTTAGGCTGCTATTTACTCTTAAACTAATAATAATTCTCAAGAAAAACTTAACCGTTATAGTTTTCCTTGTAAGTTTGATATATTTACTTTTCCACCCACCGGTTTAGATTTTAGAGGGGGGGGGGGGGACGCTCGATGTTAATGTAAATTTGCACTTTAAAGTTGAATATTTTGCAAATAAATCATAAAATCGAAAAATTGTTGTAGCTAATGATTTTAAAAGACCTTTCCAACGATAACCCACACTAACAGGTTGGATGAGAAAAAAAGACACCCCCACTTTACGTCTATGGGGGGAAACTAAACAAAAAAATTTTTAGGTTTTTTTATTGTACCATTTTGTCGGCATAGTTTACATTTATATCCGTACAAGATAACAGCTTACGAACGTTGATAGTCCCTGAGCAAAGCCGCGGAAGGACGGACAGACAGACAGACATGGCAAAACTATAAGGGTTCCGTTTTTGCCATTTTGGCTCCGGAACCCTAATAAAAATGAATAAAACCATTAGGGGTTTGCTAAGATGATTTTCGATTCAGTGATTTGTTTGCGTTATATTCCACTTTAAAGTGCAAATTTTTCATGAAAATCGAGCGTTAATAATAGCAGCCTAAGCTATAAAAATATACCTAAACTTGGGAGATTCCGTATAAAATACGAAATCGTTAGAAAAATTACTTATTTTTTTTCATAATGGCTACGGAACCCTATCTTGGGCGTATGGCGTGTCCGACACGCTCTTGGCGGTTTTTTTATTTATATAAATAGAAGAACAGAAGATATAGAAGATTAAACCTACATAAGTAAAAAATTGACTGATTTTGTGAGGTTATCTATGTCAAACTAAATGTCTTTACTTTTAGCAATCCAGAATAGCAAGCTAAACATTGTTTCAATCTAAACGTCCAAATCCAATCCAATTTGCAGGTGGTAGGACCTTGTGCAAGGTCCACCCGGATTGCCACCACCATCTTGCTCGCTAATCCTGCCGTGAATCAGCAGTGCTTGCACTAACTTACTGGCACTTGAGTATCCCATCTTAGGCCTCTAGGTCGGTAACGCATCTGAAATTCCCCTGGTGTTGCAGGTGTCTATGGGCGGTGGTGTTCTCTTACCATCAGGAGACCCACTTGCTCGTTTGCCATTCAGTCGAAAAAAAAAACCATTTTTCAGAATTCACGCCGCGTCGCAAGGTTAATCCTCTCAAAACAAACACTGCTTCAATTAAGGCCCGCCCGCGCAGATTGGATAAGTGAAACAGACGTTTATATGCATGTGCAACGCGTCGGACTTAGCTTGAATTATGGGGAAGCATTTTAGTTGAAACAAGAAAGCTACAATTTTTGTGCTTTATAAAACGGGCTCTGTGAGTGATTTTATTTTATACTGTTAAATATTCATTATCTTGAACAAAATTTGAAATCACAATTTTCATTCTGTATCTAAGTGGGGCATAAAAAGTTCTTTCAGGTGTCACTAGACACTATTTTACACTCTAGCGCTTTCGTAAAGATACAATACAATACAATACAAAGACTCTTTATTGTACACCAGAAATAGTAAGCGATACAGAAAACAGGTACCATCAGCCAAATACGTGGTCTACCACCCTAAAGTTGATAATCATTTGCATTTCATAAAACAATAATGCCAATACAGACGTGTCTGTCAACTTGAAAGTTCGACTTTAGCGACATATTCATTTGATAGGAAGTTGTTTAAAAATGGATAGACCACTTCTTTGGCTGATGGTACACAGAGAGAAAATTACAAGGTAAGCAATAGGCCGGCCTTATCGCTTAAGAGCGATCTCTTCCATGGAACCTTTTTTACAGAAAGAAGGAAGGACTAGTTTACAACAAATGGTGCATCAAAAGTAGATCAGAAAATTAAAACGCGACAGAAATACATCTACAAATACATACAAAAGTATATCGTATCGTATATAATATACGTCTAAAATAAATATAGGCAGTGAGATAAACAGCAACAAATAAATTATCATAAAGCTAATTATTACAAGATGACAGATTGTGCTCCTTAAGTATAGATTTAAATAGTGACATAGATTTTGCGCATCATTGCCAAGAAGAATATGCCACAAGAAACATGACACATATAACTAATTAATCTACACCTATTGACTGAAACATTTTTTAATTATGAGAGGGAGGAAAACGAGCAAGCGGGTCATCTGATGGGAAATGATCATCGCTGCCCATGAGCACCAACTTCTCAAGGAGAGTCATTGGTCCGTTGCCGGCCTTTTAAGAGTATAAGCCCTTTCATGCCCTATTGCGTTTTAATTATTTAATCCACTGATTTGTTTAGCATTCAGATGCATTCCCAAAATCAAATAACTATTTTGTGTTTTGCTCATTATTATTTTCAAGCTTTCTTTAATTTAATACTGACCCCTGCAGGCTATAAATTTGTCCTAAATTTCATAAGGAAAGGTTTGGAAAATACGAAATGAACGTAACTGATGAACTTAATAAAACAATCCACAAAAAATGCTACTGCGCTAATCTTCAACATCAGTCCAGTTTCACGTTTATCTAAAGCAAATAGTTACTTGAAGAAGTCTTCATTTTCGCTCTGATGTTCTCTTTGGTGTTAAAGATACGCAGACATCTATTTCAGTTCCCAACTGTTTCCATTACGGAAGTTTCAGAGAACTAGACACCTTTGATTGAAATAGTGATAACCTCGATGAAACATAACTTTGGCCAGAAGTTTACTGGTCAGTTTGCGTTAAATATTAACTGTAGAAATTTTGCAGATGTTTTTAGACTGATGCGCGAAAAGAAGAAGACGAAAATAGATTTTGCTAATAAAACAAAAAATGAAGGAGTAGAAATAAGAAAGGTATTATTTTTGTTTTCGTTGTTTACACGTTTAAACATAAAAATGTCGGACTTGGAATTATGGTAGAGATAAATTTACTGAAGACTAATAAATAATATAAACTAGCTAAACGGGAGTCGGTATAACAATACAATACAATACAAATATTCTGTAGCACACTAAAAACCAGTACAACAATTTTACAAAGAGACAAAATGCAGAGTAGACAGACAATAAACGGTCGTCTTGCTTAGAAATCTCTTCCTGACAATCATTCGGATACAAAAACTAATAAAAATACGTCAAAGTACAAGACGGATTCATAAAAACAGGATAAACAAAAACAATAGTAAGATTGTTTTTTTTTTGGAATCTTTTTGTATTTTTTATTTCAATTCCAAATTTTTTGTTACTTTTACGGTCATCCCGTAAAACCCATATCAAAAAAAATACAATAAAAATACAAATTGTCGAGTGATGGTGTAATGGTATAGCACGTGGCATGGAATGCCGAGAACCTGGGTTCGATTCCCAGCGCTGGTCTTATTTTTCTGGTTTTTCTATGCATCTATATTTCAGTTTGTATTTTTGCAAAACAATAGTATTAAGTTAAACTATATATCGGTATAAGGTAAAAACTGAAAATATTTTAAGCAATTTGTCTCTCAGCGGTGTACTTTTGAACTTAAGCAGGCACTAGAACGTTTGTGCGTAAATCCGACACATAATTCATAATCACCATTATCATCAGCCTATAGCAGTCCACTGCTTGACATAGGCCTCTCCCAAAGAACGCCATTGCGCCCTGTCCTCGGCTATCTAGCTTCTACCAGCAGCCTTTCACAGACTCATAATTGGTCGGTTATATCTCCTGCCCCTCACATTTTTGTGGTACACTCCTAAGTAGGCAAGCAAGTGACGGCTGGCCCCCAAGCACAAGTGCTGTGTCCGTAATCTAATCAGACAAAATCACTTATTCACGAGATATGCTCCGGACTGCTTTTGGTCACGTTACCCGTCGCATTTCTGCTGACATTTTGCTTGAGTGACACTTTGGAGAACAATGTTATGATGACTTCAAACATTATACTAGTGGGTTCCCCGAATGTTTTGGAGACAGATTAGCACGCTAAGTCTATAATATCATTATGTCAACTAACATAACTGTTAAATAAGATACTTATTATGAATGTTGCTGAACTTTACTAGCCAGAATTATAACACCATACTGGGAACTAATTTGATACTTACAATGAGCTAGAATAGAACTCGTTAAACATTATTTAGATGAAAGTTACAATACATTGTAGTATAAATAAAAATGTGAATAAGATTATTTTTACCCGACTGCCCGAAGGAGGGTTATTTCCATTTCTTCTTCAGCCTATCTGCGCCAATTTTTCTCTACTCTCAAATAAAACTATAGTAATATTATTTGTAGTACTTACTTCCTCAATTCAAGATGAAGAAACTGATAAGAAATTGAACGAACATAGCAACAAAGAAAACGAAGATAAAATTAAACTCACATACAAATTCATAAATTCCAATCTTGATGATCAGTTCAATAACAAGTTTATGATAATCCCAGATAAAGATGCAGTGTCAAGTTGTATTATTTTAAAAGGAGTGAAACCAAAACCGAACGCAATAATATTTTTATTAGCTGCTTTATGACCGCAATATGATCATAATATTTATAACTTGACGCTCTTCATGTTAATTTCTTTGGTCGTTCACCCCAATTGCTTTTATAAAACTTCCTCTTACAATTAGGAAACATAACCTGTTACTACTGAGAATTATTTGGTAATATTGAATCAGCAGCATCATTATCCAGTGTGAAAACTTTTCACACTTTCATTACTAAGCAAATAAGATTTCTAGACCAGATACTGGAGCAAATTCAGCCACTACATTTAAATGAGTGATAGTTTTATCTCTATAGGTTGCAGTCCTATACTTTTTAAATATTATATTACAGTTAGGGTACATACTTATATGTGCTGTACAGTTTTATCTGATGACCATGATTTTTAAAATAAATATATAAATAAACATCATGGGACACTTGACACCAATTGACCTAGTCCCAAACTAAGCAAAGCTTGTACTATGGATACTAGGCAACGGATAAACATACTTATATAGATAAATACATACTTAAATACATATTAAACATCCAAGACCCGAGAACAAACGTTCGTGTTATTCACACAAATATCTGCCCGGTCGGATTAAGCGGATTTTAGTGGAGATGTAAGAATAAGATCACCGCAAAATAACACCTGAATTAATCAATTATTTATTCGACTTATCTGAGATATATTAACGTAAAAGGGATGCTCGGTATCTCATCATAAAATCACATTATTAAAAAAATCCAAAATTTGTTCTCACCGCCTGATTTCCCATCACCATCCCACAGACAAATATGTATTCAAGTCAATTGGCAATTTTAAAAGGAAAACATGGTACCATCAGCCAAATATGTGTCTACCACCCTAAAGTTGATAATCGTTTGCATGTCACAAAACAATAATGCCAATAGACGTGTCTGTCAACTAGAAAGTTCGACTTTAGCGACATATTCATTTGATAGGAACTTGTTTTAAAATTGATAGACCACTTATTTGGCTGATGGTACACCCGTGTTCGCGGGTGAACCACCCCGAACAATAACAAGACAAGTTACAACCCGAGACGCTCCATAGTTTAACATAACTTACGTTCTCGGTTCAGTTTACTTTATAGAACTAGCATAACATTAAGATGTTCACTTAAAGCATTCGTGAAAGTTTATTAAATTAGGTGTTACTTTACGGAGGTCCATCTCAACGAGTTAGTGTTTTGTGGTTGTGCTGACGTTGTGTTATGTGTGTGTTCTTACAGCGTGGAGTGGTCGCAGATGAGCAAAGTAATTGGTTATAGTTCGTTGAATACTTAAAAACTTATTGGATTTTCTATGGTGACCTAGTACCTTTGAATTATCCTCTCTAACAGTGGATGTATTCCGGCTGATGATGATAAAATAATGATAGACAAAGCAACTGGTTACTTACTCTCCACTTGTGTTTTATTACAATCATGGGAAGATACGAGTCTATCCCAAAACTCAACAGCACAGCTGGTGTTAACTTTCAATAATGTTACGATTCCGGTTGGTTTAGCAATAATACTAGAATTAGCAAGCCACAATCTTGTTATTAGTAGAGCAAGTGATATATTATCGCCGTGTGGGCGAAGTATTGGGAAACCGGTTCTGTGTGTCACTTCATTACTTTCATTATTATTTGAGCACCTTGGAAAGAGTACCTAGCGAAAAAGATGATACATGGTTCTTTGCAAAGAGTTAATTGACAAATGAAAAACGTAGTACATACGTTGAGACTTCCAGTAAAATAAATATCATTAAACGTCTATCGCATTTCAGTAAGTTTAACATAAACATTCTTTATAAATACATTTTTATTAAAAATCCTCAAGTGGAAAATGATAAGAAACTTGGAATCAATCGAATAGATGGAAGGATCTGTCAGTCTCTAATTCTGGTCGACTGACACCATAGCCTACTGGAGTTCCTCCTTTTTAAGCTTTGATGAAGAGTTTGTTTGGTGTTTCCGTCAAACGTATTTGACGCTGAAATACTTGTGACTTTCACAACAAACAAGTCTTTATTAGGTATACATATACAAAACTTATGTACCCAAAAATAAATAAATTAATAAAAAATGAATTCTCACCTTCCCGGGGCACTCCATTCTATTTTTCAAGTCAGTTGTTGATTATGTAATCATTGAAACTAGGTAAATAAAATGTTATTTTCTTGTAATCGCCCGGGGTTTGTTTGTTTATACTCTTTATTGTACAAAAAGGAGTTTTTTAAGTACCAGGCTTTTTTAAACAAATACGATAAAACAGACAAAATTAAGCAAAATATTTTGTATTTTTCCGTATATTTATATAAATCCTTTGGGTTATAATAACATAGTTTGGCATCGACGGCGAAATTAACAAAATAAATAAAATCAAAACTTTTAAACTGTTCCTGATGACTCAGTAATTAATTGTCTGCGGTCCGGGATTCATTTCCGAGTGGAAGCGGTTAATTCCTGGCGACGATAAGGGTAGTAATTTCCGGCAGTCACCTGTTAGTGGGGAGTTTTGACGCTATTTTACACGTACACATCCGACTTGGTAATTACTATCGAGTTGAATTAGGTTAAGTAAAGATGATGTGGGGAGGGTGGAAGGAAAAAGGGTAGATAGCGGATAGTCATCCAGACCTTCCTCATTTTACGCCTGTTTTTGGAGGGTTGTAGGAGTAATATGTAAAATGATGCAAGTCAAATTTAACTTTGCAATATTATGCTCTAAAATACCGCGATTACCATAATAATTAGCTGGCAGTTAAAATAAAAATGTCGGAGTTTTAGTAAATAATGTTTCGTTCGATTATTCGAAAGCAGGAGGATTGGAATTCGTAATTAATTTTGCTTTGAAACGTTTGCGTGCTCATTTAAGCTTAGCGTTTTGTGATAGTTGGGTCTGTATGAAATGGTTGTTTTTTCGTAATGATATAGAAGGGAGAGAGAGCCGAATTTCTGCATGACAACACGTACGCCTGTTGAAATAATATCTACCTAAGTATTACACGGGCGTAGATACGAGTAATCTTACACGTGTGGCAGCAGAGAAGCAAGGTCAAGGATTATAGTATTATTCTGTGAGCCATTCAGTCAGCAAATACATTATTGTTTCTTACTAAAGGTAGAATAAAAATTTACTAGCATGATTTAACTGTTGAAAGCAATCTTTTATATGTTAATATAAACAATGCCAAAGCCCTCAAGGTATATTTAGTAAACAAACACTAACGTAAACGAAGCGTAAGTGAAGACAGCTGCAAATTTGGCGTCACGGCTCTGGCTCGTTGACGCTCTTCAAAGTTTAGCGGCAACTAATAATAACAAAAACACAAGATGCATCCGCTTGGGTGGAAGAGGAAAGGGAACAAAGTTCTTTGGATTTGTGTTTGATGTTTGCAGTTTGGAGAAAGTACAATCTTATAATATTTACAAGGTATTGCAAACTTAATCAGAATTAGATCGCGATAAAGTACTTTTAATGAGATCCTGATATCAACTACCAGTTCATAAAATTATCGGGAGGTCGTTAAATGGATACCACCGTGACAAATATGTTAAATCAACATTAGTTACTTGCAATACTAACAAATAATGATTTTTTTTAGAAGTTTTATAGACACACCCATAAATCTAGGACATAATCAAATAACAAAAGAAATCGCGATCGCATGGAATCGCTGAACAAAATTTTAAACGGCGTTGTTGCTAAGTAATGCTCAGCTGTCACACGAATAGTTACGTCAGTCAAATAGCAAAAGTAAAACAAAACAAATTCAATTGTGTGCTTGTCGAGTGAGGCAAGCTGCGTGCACTGCACCTAATTTAAGTGCTGGAAGCTAGTGACTTATCTAATTTTTTTATTTATATCTATCGACATAGCTATTTTTCATAGCCTTGTTTAACAGTAATAAATAGCGCGTAAATTGAGCGCGAGAACTGGGTTTTTATATCATTCAAAATATTTGAATACTCACAACAAAACAAACTCGGCGTTTGATATAGACAAACCGACAAATTGAAAGAGCTTTTATAATTATATACAGCTCTTTAGAAAACGCTTTGATGTTTTTTTTTCTGTTTGTCTTGTTTCAAATTGGCTGCTTGAAATTAGTTTCTGCTACATTAAACAAGATTTAGAAAAATGAATAAATTGTCTTTCTGAAACAGATTTTTCTTTATATTTTCTGAGAAGTAGGCAATGTTTAACTAAAATACAGGAAAGAAGCGACTTTTTTCAGATGAAAAAATATAATGTACAATCAGACTATATAATGTAAGTCTTGGTCCACCGAAGTACGTTTTACCTGTAAGTACGTTGTCGTACATTATGACATTTTCAATGAAGAGGTTCCATAATGGACTACGATTTAGTTATGTATTTTTATTTTTATTTTTTTAATTACATTTAATTTACTTTATATATTTTATTATCTGAACGTACTGTTTCAGCAGCTTCCTTGTTTTGTGATTTTATCATATTTCAACCTCTCTCGCTATTTCTCTTTGTAGGTATTTTAACCTCTTTAACCTACTACTTACTTAACACTATTGTAAGGGACTGTTTCAGCATTCAATTCAACTATCATGGCACTATCTATACCTACTAAATTTTTAATCAAAATAGCAACGAAAAATTTATAAATTTATACTTGTAATTGGATGTTTTGCTGCAACCCAACCATCTTCTGGAATAATTACTTAATTTTTCAAAAACAATCTTTAAATAAGTTTTTGTTAAAAAAAAAAACAATTTTTTTTGCTGACTTTACTATTTCTTGACTGTACTTGCATTGTTATCTAAACTACATTATCCGTACCAAATTTCAAGTCGGTACTATTAACCATTGAGGAGTTCCGTCCTGCGGAGACGATCCTGGCAAGACCGCCAAGCTGTCACTACCAGATTATTGTACTTCGCCAAATTTACATAAGCATGTCAAATTTCAAGTCGATCGGACTACTGGAAGTGGGTCGAAACAAACAAATAAATAAAGAAGCAGGTGAAACTAAAAAAAGCTTGTAAAAATCAAACAGCACTGCAAATTTACAAGCACACATTTTCGAGTTAAAAAATGTAAGAACATTAACAAAATTAAGTCACAAATTCAAAGCAAATTACCGAGCTATTCTCCATAAGACCGCAATGCCCCCGCCCGGCACAGCCGCGTATCCCCGAAAAAGCAAAATTCAAACACATTCATTAATATTCACGCAAACAAAGGTCGCGTTATCTCCAGCCCCCCTCCCTTCCCCCAGGCTCCGCGGGCAATAAACGTCCCGCGGTGAGATAGGGAAGCTGACATGCCGAGCGATATTCGGAAAATAGGAGACGGTGGGTGGAAATGTGATTTTGTTGTTGTGAACTATGAAATAATATCGGGGATCGTAAAGTTATGTGTTTTGTTAGAGATGCAGGTATAGAGGTGCTTATAAAATGTTTATACGATGTAAAGCCGTGGTTGCCTAGAAAAAGCCGTGGTGGCCTAGAAAAAGCCGTGGTGGCCTAGTGGTTTGACCTATCGCCTCTCAAACAGAGGGTCGTGGGTTCAAACCCCGGCTCGCACCTCTGAGTTTTTCGAAATTCATGTGCGGAATTACATTTGAAATTTACCACGAGCTTTGGGTGAAGGAAAACATCGCAAGGAAACTGCACAAACTGCGAAGCAATTCAATGTGCGTGTGAAGTTCCCAATCGCACTGGGCCGCGCGTGGGAACTATGGCCAAGCCTCTGCTCTGAGAGGAGGCCTGTGCCCAGCAGTGGGACGTATATAGCTGGATGATGGGATGATGATGTATTTTAGATAGGTATAATAAATCTGGAGAATTTTAGCATGTAGTTGGGTAAGTTTGACCAAAACAACCATGGGATTTTTTTTTTCTTTAAACTTTTTTCTTGAAATTATAGTTCTGCTTTTAAATGCGTAAAATTGAAACATTCTCCAAATTTCTATGCGAAATTAAATACCATTGAACACACTTTTCTATTTATTAAAAAGCTTATTAGCTTAAAAATAAAACGTGAGGAAAAAAGAACTAAGTTCCGACCTCCAGTTTGAAAGTCCAACACTATACCACCTAACCACCGCGATGATAGTTTTCGAAAATAGCGACCTTTGTGTGAAATTAAAACTACAAAAACGTCAATTGAAAATACAAACTGAAATATAATGCACAGAAAAACCAGAAAAATAAGACCAGCACTGGGAATCGAACCCAGGTCCTCGGCATTCCGTGCCATGTGCTATACCGCTACACCACTGCTCAAAAGATTCCAAAAAACCAATCTTACAAAAACGTCGCCAAACTGAGAATCACGCGCTTTATCAAAGATAAGACTAAGCTTGATCGATAGTTTGCCCCCGAAAGCCTCCATATTGCATATTCATCGTAATCTTTATGGTGTCGCCAAAATCCTTTGAATAAATAAATGCTAAGTACATTCAGAATTAAATTACATTCGAGCCAACAGTATTCAATAGGTATTCGACGTCAAAACATCCCAAGGGCACTATTTAGCGTCTCTCTTTCAATTATCGCGTTTTTAACATCGCTTTTTCCCTTCAAAGGACAAATCAAATTGGAATCCCCTCGCTTACCCACTTAATTGAGTTAATATCTCGTTACGAGGCACAAACAAACTGTATTCTGAAACATTATTATCCCCATCAGAAACATAAATGTAGAAATAGGAGCCAAGCTCAATATTAAAAATATTCGTAGCTGTCGACTTCACAGACAAAATTAAAATATAAATAGCTGCCAAGTTCTGTAGATAATAAAACGACAAAGCAAATAACTTAGGATAAATTGAAACTCAAGATTTGACCTGGCCGGATCACCCATCTTCGTTTTGCCGATGATATAGTCATAATGGCGGAGTCGCTGGAGGAGCTCAATACTATGCTCAGTGACCTCAGTATCGTCTCCCGACAGGTGGGTCTTAAGATGAACATGGACAAGACTAAAATCATGTCAAATGTCTATGTCACACCCGTGCCAGTTATCGTTGGGAACGATGCACTCGAAGTTGTTGACCACTTTGTTTACCTTGGACAAGTTGTCCAATTGGGTAGGTCCAACTTCGACAAAGAGGTCGCCCGAAGAATCCAACTCGGATGGGCAGCGTTCAGGAAGCTTTGTGATGTCTTCTCGTCCAATATTCTGCAGTGCCTGAAGACTAGAGTCTTCGACCAGTGTGTGTTGCCAGTGATGACTTATGGCGCTGAGACGTGGTCCTTGACTGTTGGCCTCTTTGAGAGGCTCAGAGTCACGCAACGAGCTATGGAGAGAGCTATGCTTGGAGTTTCTTTGCGCGATAGAATCCGGAATACGGAAATTCGTCGAAGCTGGAAAAATATGCAAATTGAAGTGGCAATGAGCAGGCCACATCGCTCGAAGAACAGATAACCGTTGAGGGAGAAAAGTCCTCGAGTGGCGACCACGAACCGGAAGACGAAGCGTTGGCAGGCCTCCCACCAGGTGGACTGGCGACATCGTGAGAGTAGCGGGAAACCGGTGGATGCAAGTGGCGAGTTGTCGTTCATTGTGGCGTTCTAAGGGGGAGGCCTTTGTCCAGCAGTGGACGTCTTCCGGCTGATGATGATGAATATAACGCATGGCAGCTGCTTCTTTTTTGTCGACCTTGGCTTGGCACGCTACCGAGTATCTAGATTCGTACCTACGTACACCAGTCTACCCACTGGAGATTAAATTGTTTTTATTTGCAGGTTGCGTTTTGATCGCGAGAGAAATATCCGGCTAGGAAATGAAGTGTCAACAGTTGTTTCATTTGAAAAAAGAGATTTTATTGGCAAATATTAAATTTGTTGCCGCTTATTTAGAACAAAAAGGTTTTTTAGAAGGTTTCAGAAAAACTGGCCACTTTGTTACAATTCTACAGCAATTATATTATGGTGAACTATTCTTAAAATGTATTTGCTAAAATGTTGTTTTTCTAGTTATCAGCTGTATATTGTGTAACTTTCTGAAACAAATTCACGATATGTGTAGGTGATTTTTAAAGAAGTAACTTATTTCTTTCAGTCTCATTCTTATTATCTAAATATTTTAAATGTAAAAATGGGTTCGTTTTTTACCAGACTGCCAGAAAGAGAGTTATGTTTTTGTTTGTTAAGCAATTGCACCTGACCAATTGAATTGAAATTTTGCATATATCACATAAAAATACCAGAATAAACAAGGGTACCTTTTATCCTGAAAAAATTGGTTTTTACCGAAGGCATGCGATAAAGAAATTATTTATAGACAAAACCGTAGGAAATATAAATAAAAGATACAAAATAAATAAAAGAGAAGCTAGTCGTCGTGTCGCCTAAAAAAATTTAAGAGGTAGCGTGACCAAATAAAGTTAGACACAAATTCATCAGCCACGCTGACAAAGTTTTAATTACGAGTATATATCGAAGAAGAAGACACATTCCGTTCCACTAAACAAAGATAAGATGCTAAACTAAGTCATATATTCCATTCCACAAAACAAAGATAAGACACAAAAGCTAACAATAACACAATAAATACGCCCGAAAAGCTCACAATAAGACTTGCAATTCTCCACTAAGATGCATCTTGACACTAACTTAACCCGACCTGCACTTATTATTTATCGAGCCGGCAAAAAGCATTGTGTCCTTGACAATAAAATGGATATGGACTATTTACATCCGGAGCTTCGAGATAGTTTGGAAGCCATTTTAGAGGATAAACTGCTCTAGAAATGGAGTTAAGTT